>NC_068377.1:16175674-16475674 GCF_023724105.1 Carassius gibelio
AACCAATTTGTCTGTCCACATCACACATGAAAATAAGGCAAGATTTATAAAACTCAACCTACCAAAGAGTTGTCTCGCGACTGAACTGTGTAAAACAAAATGATGTTTTATTAACAAGGTTCAGAAGGAGCACATCAGATACTTAGCCTAATCTACACCGGTGGACCACAATCAAGTAATCAATACCATAGTATAAATACCGCTGACTTACCTCTATCCAGGCCTTGTCCTCTCTCGTCCTTCACTGCCATCGCTCCTCTTTTGTATCCTTCCGGAGCTCTTCCGTGGGACGCGAGACCGGCGAGTGGAGCAAGTGTCGCTCATTTCCCAATCACTCCACCGACCTCGCTCTGTTCCCACGGCTCTCGGCCCCGCCCCACCTGTCACAGATGCTTTTTATGATTTTCCATATAGTGCTTGAGGGATTTATCAATGCATGTAAACAAACATGTATAGAGCCAATAAGATCATTAACAAAGCTTTATCTAAAGCTGTTTAGTGGAGAAAGTCATTTTCCTTACACATGCCTAACACTACATCACAGAACTATATATGAAAATGATTTTTAAATTAATTTATTTTGGTTAAGATTTAGCGAAGTATCTTGCACATCCAATTTCAAAGATAGGATCAGAGGATGTGCGTGTTTCCAGTGCAATAATCAGAGTCTTGCCACTAACAGACTTCTTACGTGAGGACACCATGATCGGGACCAGTTTTCTGCGAGTGGCTGCGCATGATGATGATTACAGCACTAACGCGGCCATCACTTACTCCATGTCCGAGGAGCAGCCGGAGTATCTACGTGTGAATCCACTCACTGGCTGGATCTACGTGGACCAGGCAATCTCGCAGGTGAGTCCTGCTCCAAACAGCCAACTTGGGCTTATTTTGTACTGTGTGAAGTCCTGATAGTTGAAATAGTGAGTTCACCTGTATGTGTGGGTGCTCCGTTCCATCAAGAAGTCGCATTTTAAAAAGCAAGTTTCAGACTTGAACTTTCTCAGGAATAGTTTCCAACAGAATGATTCATCATTAAACCCTCCCAGAGGGCAGGAGTTTGAGGTGTGTGAAAACAGATCCAAAATTGTGCTTGCAACATGAATATTACATAGTTCTTGTGTGAAGTTTTAAGATGCTGCGGTGTGAATGATTTAGCAGGTCCACAACTGTTTCTCACAGCACTCTGCTCAGATGATTGATTTGGTGGTAACAAGGTCTTTTACAGATTCAGCTTGTTTTTGTAAAGTTGATGAGAGGAATAACCTCGCAGAGAAGTACAAAAGACTTGTTTAAGCATCAATAGTGATTACTGATGGGCTGTTTGTTTTTGTTTGTTTAGGTTTGAAAGACACTGATATTGGACTAACTTTGACAAGAGACATTTGTAAAACGGTTGCTATGACTACCAAGGTCTTGTGTCAGCTGGTGTATATGGCAAGGCTTTGTGTGTCCGTGTTGAGCATTTGTATATTTCATTTGTCCGATTACAGAGGGTGGGTGAAATTTGTGATAATTTCGCATCATTCGACTTGCAGACAGCCAGCTATACAAATCTGAATGTTGTGTACACGGACAGCTTCTGTGATTTTGCTGATATACACAGGCATCTGCTGTGAGATGACAATGATTACAGTGATGGATCTATCTGTTGTGTTGAAACACTTGACACAGTTCCATTTAAAGGTCATCCTTAGTGTTGTAGTTTTGATGCCAAGAATATATTCTTTGCGCAGGATCAACTTCTTAAATAAAAAATAAAACAACTGAACATTTTCACATTTATGCTGTAAAAAGTGTTCTATTTTAAGTCAAGTCAAGTGTGCACTGTGCACGTAAACTGCCAAAACTCAAATGGAATCGCATTTGAATTTTGCATTTGAATTTCCAACGTCTACACTGAAACCTGTCAGTCAAGTGACAAGGGCGGGGCCATTTTACTGGGCGTGTCTTACTTTTTTTCTTTTTTTTTTTTTTTTTTACTGTTTTTCCTTCTTTTTCTCAAAGATTTCACTCTGGGATTGCAGATTTAATAAAATTTTCAGTCTTAAATTGTATTTGAAGTCTCAATAATTGTTTGGTTGTTTCCAGAGGACCTACATCAGCAGGCAGATCATTGCTACAGATGGAGGCAATCGGAGCAGTTCAGTCGAGCTGGCAGTCACCATCACTAACGTGAAGAACCAGCCTCCACAGTGGGAGAAGGACAAATATGAGGTCGTCATACCTGAAAACATTGTCAGAGACACTCCAGTAGTGGTATGCACTTAACATAATGCTAAACATTTATAAACTACTAGATCTCTACAAAAATATATGAATTTTGTAGTTTTATGGCTGCTTTTACTGCACTTAATAACAAGATCAATGTCATACAGGATAACAAACAGTGACTGTCAGTGGTTCTACAGATATTCATTACATAAAGATGTTGATATCACCAATACTAAATATACTGTGAATGTGAAACGAAGAGGCAAAACAAACATACAGATTCTGCTAAGTGATTTATAACTTTGGCCTTTGAAACACACCTGTGAGGCGCTCCATTAATGACCATGTCTTTCAAGCGTGCATTGAAGGAATGCTATGAACGATGTGGATAATTTTTAATCCCACAATATGGTTCTGGGTATTCCTTGAGGGGCTTGAGTTCCCAGACACTGTCGACTTTACTGTCACGTACAGGCGGTTGCGACTGACAGTTTGTGCTTTCTGCTTGACCACACAGAGTCTTCACATAGCCTGTCACAAATCCACAAGTACACAAAGGCACACACACACACATACACAGGCCATTTAAACTAATGGTAAGATGCTGTAAGATTCTCTAAGCTCCAATCCCCACCTCAAGCAGCGTTTCTGTAGCCCTGCCATGAATCATCTGATCCTTCGCTTCAAATTTTCAGGATGTTGTTTCATTACATTCAATATTTAGGAAGTCAGCCAATCACTGAATCATTGGATAATTTATGGACATTTCTTCTTTTTTTTCATTTTCATTCGGTTACAAATGCACTGAAAGCATTAATTTGCTGAATTTCCTGGAATACATTTATTGCCATTAAGACCATTATTAATGCAGATGAGCATTTCATGAAGATCAGCATAAATAAAGTGCAAGGAGGAACAAAGGGCAGAAGTTGCTGCATTTTGGATCAAAAATACAGTAAAAACTATAATATTGCACTACAGTATTTTATAGTAATATAATTTTAATATGCCAATTTGGTGGTCAAAAAAAAAAAAAAAAACATTTACATTAGGAAACTGATCACTTTATCAATTGTATGGATAATTGCTGTATAAAATAATTACAATTGTATTTATTTAAATGAAATTAAAATTATATTGATCCCAAACTTTGGAATGGTAGTGTATATGTGAATGTTAAACAATTTCCCCCTGGCAGACTATCAAGGCCACCTCTCCACTGGGCGACCCGAGGGTTACTTATAACTTGGAGGATGGATTGGTGCCAGAGAGCAACATGCCTGTTCGTTTTTACCTAACCCCGAATCGTGAAGATGGCTCTGCCTCTATACTTGTCGCAGAGCCCTTGGACTATGAGACGACCCGCAACTTCATGCTTAGGGTTCGAGCTCAGAACGTGGCTCCTGTTCCTCTGGCTGCCTTCACTACTGTTCACATAAACATCACAGGTAAAGGATATCCTATTTACTATTGCCAGTGTATTCCTATCTGTGCAGTCTCTTGTGTAGTCTGATAGTCCAACTGATCCTTTAACTCAATCAGAATGAAAAAACCCTTATGTAAAAGTTGATTTAGCTCAGTCCAGTTCAAAAAATAAGTGGTGCAGGTCTTATATAAATCATTGAATAGAGAGTTCCGTGTAAACCTTTCATGAACTTAGATCAGATTTAAAAGTACCTTGTATGCACAACCAGTACAGTGAAGGACAAACATATGCATGTTTTTATGATTTTACATTTAATTTAAAGCCATGCTCAGATGTTTCAGGCCTGTAATACCTTTCTGTAATATCTACTTCATGTCCTTTCAGTTATTTTGAACTTAGTTTATAACTACATGCATAGTTCATAAAGTTTACATAGAACTCTCTATTCAGTGATTTATATCAGACCTGCACGATCACCACAATGTAAACCCAGATTTTGAAGATTATTTATTTATTTATTTATTTATTGTAGGGCTTGTAATTTAATGCATTAATTGGATTAATTAATTATGGAGAAAAATCACGTGTTAAAATTATTAATGCATTTGATGCACTTGCCCCGCCCCAGACCTATGTGGATCATCTGCCATTTCATACAGTCGATTGATGACTAATATGAGGCAGAACAACAACTTACTGCGTGATGGAGCCTAGAAAATGTCCCTAAAATTCAAGATATGGGGCAAAACGCCCATTTGAGATTGTGTCTCATATTTACATCACATAGTTAAGAAATATCAGACAAGAAGTAGGCTAAGTGCAATATCACACTTCTGTGTATGTGATACTCATCTTATACAACAGTTCATTAAGATAATATTGTGCTATTTTAGACACAATGTTGTCGGTTTTGATAAATTTTGCCAACCAGAAGTTAAAGACAAAGCAGAACTGTTAATTTCGAGCAACCTACAGCGGCATTTCATTTCTTAATCCACGTTTTGCGTGAACCATTTGGCGCATTTAACCATTTGCATATGAGTAGGCTTTGAAGTGGCGCTGCACAGACCAATCAGTGTATGACATCAAAGTACTGTGAAAGCGATTCAAAAGCACAAGTAGCCATATGCTTTCTAAAGCTCTTGCGGTACTTTGATGTCACACACTGATCGGTCTGATGGTGATGACCCGCTTCAGTTCGAACAAGCCTAATGAGTCAATGAACCATTCATAAGGAATCATTTGCTTCACTCCTGAATGAATCAGCCATTTGAACAAATCGAATGAATAAATGACTCCATTACTTAATCATTAAGACATTTACCACCACCTACCGGCAATTTTATAAAACAATAATTTAATATTATCATAGATATAATAATACAATTTAGAAAATAAATTATTAAAGTTATAGTTCACCCAACCAGAAATTACAATTCTGTCATAATTTACTAACATGGTCCAATATATATTTAATACATTTTAGCAAACAAAATATTTCTTGCTGAACCTACGTTTTGTAATCTCTGTTTGATGCTTTACACAACAATGACTTTAAATGATCTATTGGGAGTAATTTCTCCAAATTTGATGTACGATTAATTCAATTAATTAATCACCACATCATGTAATTCATTAGATTAAAAATTTTAATCGCTTACCAGTCCTATGTTTTTAGTTGTATTAACAAATATTTTTTTTTAATTCTGTATTCTTAAAATATGTATGTTAATACATCGTAGTTGTATGAGGATACTGGATACATAGGTTTTGTGACCTTAATGGTAATATCTTCATTGGAAATACTTTATAGTTCCGTGTATGCCGCAAATATATAATTAATATGTTCTGTTGCTTTTGACTTATTTACACCAGCCCTTCTTTCTCTATTTAAGATTACAGCCATTGCAGTGTTCAAAAGAGATGGCGAGGGATCGAGTGACAGAGAGAGAGAGAAAAGAGAGGCAGAGCGAAATGAGGGATTGCTGGGGGGGGGGGGGGGGGGGGGGTTAGTAATGGATTTGGCCTTCCTGTTTAATTCATGGTTTACGGCTTTGGCTGATAGAAAATTAAAACCTCAGAGTACATCAGATGGTGATTAGTTTCTGGAATCATTGAACCCATTAAAGATCTTACCCTAAATTCCAATGTCCTCATGTCCCTTCTAGTACTGGGAGCAGCATATTTTAGGAGAGTAGGCTTGGTCTTTCCTCTTGAACACACAGAATCCACTAATGTAATAAAGCTTTGATAAGACGTAATGTCAGAGTTAAGATAAGTCAGATTTGTTTCTGATGGAAAACCAGAGTTTATTTTCAACAGTCTCTTTGCTTCACATGTGAGGATCAGTGCCCCTCATCAGCTGTGAGCAGCTTGATTTCCTCAAGCAGATCTGAGGAGGAGGCTGTACTTGACGTCATTGACTGCTTTTAGAATGCTGAAGAGGGGGCATATTATGGCGAAGGGCCCGAAACCCCACCTCTGACGCAGACAACACAGCCCAGTGTGGACAGTGAGCTGATCCAAGTTCTAATCAAGGCTGTAGAGGATGTCAGGATGTCGTCAACATAACTCCCACCAACGACCTGCCCCCTGTTCCTGCCTGCAGTTCACAAGGAACTCACCTGGATGTGGCACGCCCCCTATTTAGTGCATTAATCCCCCTACTTCTTATTCTCTCACTACTGTTGATCAGTGTTCAGGTTAATGCATTACAAGTAATGTGAGTTACGTAATCAGATTACTTTTTCAAGTACTTTTTAATTTACAAGTAAATATCTGTTACTTTTCAAATAAGTATCGCTAGTTACCCCCCCCCCCCCATTTATTGATTGAAAGCTCTCCTGTCCCCATGTTGAGAATAATCAGGAGTCATATGTTATTTTACTTATGTTATGTTATATTATTAAACTTTCCACAATGGTGGTGCTCCAAGTATTCCAGGCCAAACTTCTTGGTACCATGGACGAGTCCAGACAGAATTCTGATGGCTTCAAAGAGCTGCACACAGCAAAACCAGTCTTAAGTCACTGGGGTATATTTTTAGCAACAGTCAAAAAAAAAAAAAAAAAAAAAAAAAAAAAGTGCAAAAATGTATAAAAAATACAGATTTTTCTTTTATGTAAAAAGTCATTAAGATATTAAGTAAAGATCATGTTCCTTGAAGATATTTTGTAAATTTTTTATTAGTAATGTGCATTGCTAACAATTATTTAGGACAAATTTAAAGGCAAATTTCTCAGTATTTCGATTTATTTATTTATTTCTGCACCCTCAGATTCCAGATATTCAAATAGTTGTATCTCGGCCAAATATTGTCCGATCCTAATAAACCTTACATCAATGGAAAGCTTATTTATTCAGGGATGAAACATGCCTAAATGTAAATATCCAAGCCAAGGCCACATTATTATTTTTTTCTTTGAATGACAGGGAGCCCAATATCAGTGTGTAACAGACTTATAATAAAGCCAACTGAAAGTCTTTTTTCTTTTATATGCAAAAAAAAAAAAACTGATGAAAATTTCATACAACTTGTTTGTCAAGTTTGACCGTTTGACTGTCTGCTGTTGACAGATGTCAATGACAACGTTCCATTCTTCACCTCCTCCATATACGAGGCATCTGTGACTGAAGGGGCGGAAATTGGGACTCTACTTCTTCAAGTTTCAGCTAATGATCTTGACCTGGGACTGAATGGGAAGGTATGAAATAGTGTTTTTCAATTGAAATAGCTATTCACTCAGTCAACCTCCATCTGTTAACACTGTACTCATACAGTACACTATGCTAAACATTATGTTCACTGTTGAAAGATCTGTAAAATTCAAAGAACATTTGTGATACAACCTTGCTTTAAATGTGGATGAATTAAATGATCTTGATACTGTATCTCACTATGACCTCCGTCATATTTCAATGGCAAGACAAACATATACAATATGTAACTTTTAGATTTCATTATTTTGTAGATAAATGTATGTACTGCACACATTCAATGCAATATCAGTTATATTTGTTTATTAGAATTATATGCAGTCTGTCATTCTGTGAAATAGTATTACATTAGAAAGTATCTGTTAGTTCAGTGGTTCTCAACCACATTCCTGGAAGACCCCCAGCACTGCACATTTTGCATGTCTCCTTTGCCTGACACACCCATTTCAAGTGTGTGAGTCTCTACTAATAAGCAGGTGAACTGAATCAGGGTTGTTTGATTAAGGATACATGCAAAACGTGCAGTGATGGGGGTCCTCCAGGAATGTGGTCACATGATCATTCAGAATTTGGCTACTTAATGTTTTTGTGGAGACTAAGATACATTTTTATGTTCATTTAGATGAATAGAAAGTTCAAAAACAGCTTATTAGCAAATGTATTTGAAATATTTGCTTTTGTCCTTGCTGTATAAACCTACAAAAAAAAAAAAAAAACTACTATACATACATACGTACAATCTTTTGAGTATGTTTCTGTTGATCTATTGGCCAATAGTGAACATGTGACTGTTCTGAAATCCTTGTTGTTGAGCCATGCTGTGGACACTGGCTCTGAAGGGTGTGATTAAATGTTCATGTCTCTATGCATTTTTTTTTATAGAGGGGCCTTTCAACAGTCCTCTGAATTACAAATGCCATGCAATGGCTCAGTAATGAGTACCATTTGTGGGTGTGAATGCCAATATCATTCTTTTCTCTTACAACACCCCCTCACACAGCCCCTTTGTGCCAGATGGGGTTTGCTGCATGTTTTATTAATCTGACCCCTGCAATCATTGTATTATGCCTTCTACATTTAATTCAGCCTCTTACTTGTGTTCTCGACTCTAATGTGGCCAGCAGGGCATCATTTAATACTCACACCATGCTGGTTTAGTGCAGCCATTCAGAGCAGCTTGTCTGGTAATTGTTGTTTGGGCCTTGTTGAAACAGCAGTTGGCACTTCTTCGTCAATTCAACAGTTTTGGCTATCTAAATTATCTTCATTATTCTTAACTTGAATGGCCTTGATTTCTGCTTTACCTGCTGGGAAATTGCCAATGTGCGTTACAGGCATTGCTGACAGAACACACAACAGGAGGTCTCAGTTTCAGGTCAGAACGGTTGGTGAATAAATTATGAGGAAAAGGTTGCATTGTTTAATTACATGTGGTTAGATAAGGCGGAATAGCATTTAACACACATATACATACACATAGGCAGGCCAGTGTTAATTGTTAATACGTTTTTTTAAACACAACCCTGTTTGACCCTGACAGGTTTGGAACTATTTCTCCTCTGTATTTAATTTATTTTTGACTTTTTTTTTTATTTTTATTTTTTTTATTGTGTCTCAGATCTCATACTCCCTACTGAATGACCGTAGTGGAGACTATCAGTACTTCCGCATTGATCCAGAGCTGGGCACCATCTACACAGAGGCTGTGTTTGATCGAGAGACCAAGGGATCTTACCTTTTGGAAGTGAAGTCAGTAGATGGCTGGGAATCAGGCAGGCCAGGGAAACATGGACAGCCTAACTCAGGTACAGTGAACCCTATTTGGCAGAGTTACAATAAATGGTTAAAGCTGATATTCACACTTATTATAAATTATACAACAGTTACTGCCTGTCCTCAAATCTGATTAGTTGAGTAGCATTACAAAAATTTTACAGTCCAAAATCACTGGGACTGAATGTCTGTTTGTAACATTGTTACGTGCTTGTAAATCAATAGATGGCCACAGTTCGGTCATTGAATCATTAATAGAACTAATTAATTAAACCACTTTTATTAAGGAATTCTACTGTTGTGTGTGGTGCAGAAATACACAAAGTAACTGACAATCAGGGTTGGAAATTAATGGGAGTATGGGTCAAAGTTAACACCAAAATGACTGAAAAAATGCCAATAAATTTTGAGTTGGGCCAGAAAGTGCCCCTGTATGAGTTCTTGTCTTTATTTTTATAACATATATATATTATATAGTTAAGTAATATCAATGCAAACTGTTTTTCCCAAATATTAGCAAAAGTGCTGATATGATAATGATTTTACAGTCCAATACACAACGTGTCAATATTAAGTGAATTACCAATGACCAATGAAACTAAATCCAAACAAAGCCACAACAAAACTGTTGCACTTCTATGAACAAAACAGCACTGGGTTTTTTAAATTAATTAGGCAGATCAATAAATCAATGACCCTTTAGGAAGACGTCCACTTGCTTGGTTCCTGAATTAATCAGCCACTTGAATGAATCGATTCAATGAACGACTGAATCGAAGACTCACTCATCAAGACAGTCGTTTGCTGCCACAAAGGGTGGTTTTAGTTTAATATTTAAAGGGGGGGGGGGGGGGGTGAAATGCTCGTTTTCACTCAATATCCTGTTAATCTTGAGTACTTATAGAGTAGTACTGCATCCTTCATAACTCCAAAAAGTCTTTAGTTTTATTATATTCATAAGAGAAAGATAGTCTGTACCAATTTTTCCCGGAAAAACATGAGCCGCTGGAGGCCTGACGTGTGGGCGGAGCTAAAGAATCACGAGCGCCAGTAGGCTTTTGCATTGAGAGCGTTTGGAAGCTGTGACATTACCGTGAGGAAAAAAACATCCAACATTTTTTTTTTTTTTTTTTAAGCTGTACATGTGGAAAGTGCAGTTTGATGCCAACATCGCATGTTGTTTACTTGATGTGCTTACGTGCCGATAGCTAAGTTAACAACACAGAGATATTTGAAGCAGTTTTACTCATCCAATTGCGGTTCCAACACACGATCGTGACCCTTTTTCGTTGGGACTGCATTATCCTTAAGAAATAAACGATGTGCAAATCCGGCGTCAAACTGGGCCTTGTTTGTAAAACAAGCATCCACTGGTCCCTTAATGCTGTTTTTTTTTTTTTATTTGGTAATATGTGCAGGGTTGTCTTGCCCTCACAACCAAAAATACACTTCTTTTGTGACATTTCGCGATGCTCTCGCTCTGATCAGTGAATGTCTGTTGTGCTCTCAGTGCTCTGCTATACGGGAGCGCGCGCCCATATAAGGAAATTCCACTCCATTTAACGTCACACAGACCCATACTTGAAAAAAAATTTCCGAAACTTCCGAAAACAAACCGGAAGGAGTATTTTTGGAACAGAAACAGAACAGAACTCCTTCAAACGTACAACTTAATTTTTGAAACTTTGTCGATGTTTAGCATGGGAATCCAACTCTTTAACAGTGTAAAAAACTCAGTATGCATGAAATAGCATTTCACCCCCCCCCCTTTAAAGTGTCATTTAATTTTACTTTAAACATTTCACATTTCTTTGATCAAAAAATATATAAAGATTGGTTTGTTTGTTTGTTTACTTAAATAAAGCAGTTCATAATGTCATGAGATTAGAGTTTATTCAAAAACTTTAATCTCATGACATTATTTACTGTGCAACTACATATGCAGCTTCTGAGCCACATCTGCAGTCCAAAGATGAATTTTGTTGGCACTGATTTCATTTGATTGATAACAGCATTATGGTTAACCCTAACTAAATTTAATAAAATGTAAGAATTTAACATAAAATAGTGTATATATAATACACTTCTTGAAATCAGTTTGAGGGGGCAAATATCTCTTCTTAATGGAAAGTAAATGTCACTGCTGACAATTGTGTCTGGAAAGAAATGTATTCAATATCAACTTCATGAACTGTTGTATAAAAGCAAAATCACACTTGCAGTCAGTATAAGACTGCTATAAATACCATTTAATTCACACACAGTGTGGTTACGACTTACACATAAGTCATTTTAAAACCAAAATGCCTCCCTTAGACATTCAGGAATCATGTAGACCTTATATAATGCTTGTGTTTGTCAGTGTCAATATGGTCACTGAAGCTTCCAATAAAACAAGAATGTAAGATAGTAATTACAGCTGTCAGTCACAACCACTGACAGTTTGAACGTAGCCAGTGGGGTTGTGATCTTCACAATACAGAGCTAAAGAGGATCTAAAGTTCAGGGGAATATTTCCATTAGCTGCATAAAATATTACATTGCATAATCCTTGTTTAATATAGACAGCGTGACAGTTTGATTCGATTTGTTAGACCACAGGGCTAGCCAGAATCTCACACAAATGGATTTTTCATTCATTGTGTGGAATATTAACAATATCTCTTTTGCCTTTGCTTTGCCTAAATAATCTACTAACACTTGAAGTCATTTAGACAAAAGTCGCCGGTTTAAATGTTGATGAAGGTGCCAAAGGAGAGGGGGAAATATCAGGGAGAAGCTGGGACAGTCTGAGAAAGAAATGAATTCTCTCTCTTCTCTCCCAGTGCTGTCTGTCTGCTCAATATTTGCCCTGCACTCCAAACAGAGGAGAAGTTGTGCACTCCAACACATTATAACTGTAGTGAAATACACAAATGTAGATTATCAAATTGACAACACAGCAGTGTCAAATATGGTCGAGCACACAGGAGACTGTTGAGTGTTGATTAGCGGAGAGTCATATGAACACACACATAATTACTCAGCAACATGTGAATGCTAAATGTACTAAGATGCTGTCAAAAATGTCAACATGACAATGAAACAAAACAACACGAGTGCTCTTTGAGCAGAAAATCACACAACAGTCATGCCTCTGCATCTGTGAGGGGAAAACATGACCACGTCTTCATGGCGGGTCTCTGAATAATATGCCAACCTGTCAAAGAGTGGCAGCTTAGCGTATGCTGTGCTCTTTTTACACAACATAACATGTCAGAAAGAGAACGGGATCAAGACTTGAATCAGAATCTATCCGCCTCACAGCCCTGACTGAACTGAAAGCTCTGAAAAGGTCACGGCATGTTTTATTATTTAGGTTTTTCTGTTTCTTTAAAGTATAGGATTTTATTTCCAGTTTTTGGGGTAGTTCACCTAAAAATGACATTTCTCCTGTCATTCTAAACCCGTATGACTTTCTTCAGTGGAACATAAAATATATAAACAAATTAAAAAAAACTATTTTTAATGGTTACCAAAATGTTCGGTGACTAGTATTCTTCAAAATATCTTGTTATATGTTCCATTGAATAAAGAATGTCACCACGTTTTGGACCGACAACAACATTAGTGTGAATAAGTGATTTGAATGCAACCATCCCAAGTTTGAATCTGCTTTTTTTCTGATTCCATTCTTCTTGTTCCAGTCGCATATCAGCTCGTAGAGACATTTATGTTTAAATAAAAATGAATAAAATATTTAAAAAGTGGAAATAAGGTGAAATAAAGTCTAAAATGTATTCATTATTGGAATTAAAGTGTGTTGGATAATTTAATAGGCCTTTCACTGAAATAGGATGAGGTGTCCTCACCTTTATTGGAAGTTTGAAACCGGTAAGGGGTTGGGAAACATGTAAGGTCCCAATATGGCAGCCACATATCCATTTATGATTAATATATATATATATGAAGAGTTCAGATGCAAAAGCCTCTAAATGCCATCTGAAATTTTCATCTAAAATTAGGATTTTTATCAAGTTTCTATATTTATGTTCAGTTATTTCACTTTAATAGCCTGGAAAAGGACCTGCACATTGCCACTAAAGTAAAATGACTCAACCTATGCATTAGGAGCTTAATAAAAATCCTAATTTTAGATGATAATTTCAGATGGCATTTAGAGGCTTTTGCATCTGAACTCTTCTATATATATATATATATATATGTATATTAATCATAAATGGATATGTGGCTGCCATAGGTATTTTTGAAGCCTACCAATCGCTGCGGTGATGTATTTTGCCCTTTTTGAATCCGCTGGAAATGTCTGCCTAAATGCTGCGGGGATAGTTTGTTGCGTGTATGTTTCTCTTTTTTTTTTCGTCTTTTCCCAGATACTGACACAATAAGGTGATGTCGGCGTAAATGAGTTGACATGTTTTAAGTATTCCTGCTGGTGTACCCTATTGTCATGTAGATGCGACATACCATTGTTTTTTTATCCACCACTCTCTTGCCCTCACCATTATAGCTTACAGGGAATCCAAAGTGCACCCAAACACCAGATCTGTTGGTTATTGGAGGATCTTCTATTTCTGGTCTGTTAAACGCATTGGCCACCGCGTACCGTGCATGAACTGCTCGCTCACTCAGCGCGTACCTAGTGAGCGAGCGCCTGACTGAGTAGCCTAACATAAACATATAAGTTGGTGTTTTTTTTCTTCTTCGGGGTGTCAGGGGCGTTGCCTGTTACGTCGTTTGGGTTATTGGGCTACCTTGTTGAACGCATATCATTATATTTCACTTTTTTTTTTTTTTCCAAATATAATTAATTAGTCCAATGAACCGTTCGGTACATAATGCGTACCGCGTACCGAACTGAAAGCCTCGTACCGAACGGTTCAATACGAATACGCGTATCGTTACACCCCTAATATATATATATATATTAAATTGAATGAGACAAACAGAAGACACAGTGATTTGACAGAATTGGAATGAAATGTCAGATATTTCCAAAGATGGGAGGGAGGAGAGATGGAGAAAGAGAAGTGGGAAATGACAGAGGCAAACACTCGAATGTAAGAAATACAAGAAAAGTGAAGTAAAGATGAGAGTGTCTGAACACAGATTGCTAATCTTGTGTTTTTCTACTCTTGTCAGATACTGCGTATGTGCGTATTTTCATCAGCGACGTGAATGATAACAAGCCAGTGTTTGCTCAGTCTGTGTATGAAGTCGACGTGGATGAGGATGCTGACGTGGGCTCCACCATCCTCACAGTCAGCGCTAATGATGAAGATGAAGGTATGTGAAGATGAGGAGGGGCATTGGATGATGGGTAGATCAGTTTGCTCATTTGTAAGACGGAAGTGGGAAAATATGGAGTGTTGACTAGGGGTGAAAATGAGGGTCATAGATTTAGAACCCGACATCACAGCTCAGGTGTTAATATATTTTCTACAAATTGTAAGGGAAATGAAGAATAATTAATTAATGAAGAAGAATAAAATCAACGACATGTTTAATTATGAGGTAAAATTTTACATTTTTATTATACATTTCATTTTATATTTAAAGAATAATTAGGAAATTTTAAATATGGAAAAAAAGGAAGATCAAGTAAAAAGGGAAATATTATTTCTATATTTACAGTGATACTGCAGTTTGACTACATTAGGGCATAAACCTCTCACAGGGCTTGGCTAGCACACAGCGATATTAATGAACCACGGTTAAAACATGTTCCCATGAGTTTGAGTTTGTCTCCAGGCTAATGCTCTCATATTCTTCTGCTCCATGCTATAACATCTGAACCATTCATGAAAGAGAGACGGAGAGAGTTGGTTCCTCATCAATATACCTTGAGAACCTAACAAATGCTGCTCCCAAGATAACCACCAGCCTCATACATTGCCATGGAAAAGCCTTGGCTAATATTTTTGTTTTATAACACACTCCAGAAACACACAAAGAGGATAGTCTACATAATTCATCAGCCAGCCCGTCTTGGTATATAGATGCACTACTGAAGCACATAATTCCCTGTGGTCCAGTTGAATCTATGATTTGATGCAGAAGTGAGGAAGGGAATTATTGTATCAGTCATTCGTCATAATACAGCCTGGAGTTGCTGGACATTCCTTGAGCCCAAAGCTTTACCCTGATGAATAGATTTCCGCCTTCACCGCAGCGCTGACTTAAGACTCGCAGCCACTGGAGCAGAGCCACAGGAAACTGGCGAGACATCAAAGTACATCTGCACTTTCATAAGGAAGCTGCGCTTGATTTTGTGCATTAGCAGAAAATGCTAATATTCCCTAATGCAATTTTGTGGTAGTACCCTAGCCAACACGAGATGGTGAAGATGAAATGGCGATAAGGCTCCTAATGTGTCATTCCCTATTCATTAACCTTGTACCAGCAGGGATATCCAAACACATTGCAAGATCTGAAGGACTGTTAAGCAGGAGTGTTTTTGCTCTGTTTGCTTATCTGTTTCTATGGAGTCTCTTTGCATTTATTACCTACTTCAGAGAGATAAGTTCTAAATACATAATAACATCGGAGTAATACATTTTTTTATAATATAACATGCTCACGATACATGCATTGCATCTTTCACTGTTTAATTAACAGAGCTCAAAAGGGGATCCAAACATTTACTATAACTTTTCTTTGTGCTCCATTCCCTTACATCTGTCCGCTTATAAATTAAATGTATACTAAATTGTATCTGCAAATTCAATAAGCACAAAGAAATTTCTGTCATGACAACTCTCGGAGGGATTGGCATGGTAATGCACATGACAATGTTAATGTATTTGGTCTTGACGGAATAGATCTGCTACACTGCTGCTGTGGCAGAGCAAACACTGAGACTGAATGGACCTGAGGTCTGAAGTGTCTGACAAGACCTGAGAATGGACCTGAGGTCTGAAGTGTCTGACAAGAGCTATGTAAAAGTACAGAGAAAAGTTTTAGTGCAGGACAAATCTGAAATAAATGAATATGTTCATGGACCAAAATGTTTAGAAAAAGAAGATAATTTTTAATTTAGTCTTATCTTCACCTAATTTAAAGTTTATTGGTTCCATAGTTTCCAAGTTTCCATGGCTAATCCTGACAGTAACCTCTAAAGTCCATTGAATCAGTTTATTGTTCACCTGCAGCAAAAAGAAAGCTTGTTATCGTAATTTTAAAATAGATAATTATTATAATTATTTATTTTCTTGGCTAAACATTTTTCCAGCTTGTAGAAGCTTCTGACTTTTACCCTTTTGTTCAGTAGCCTTTATATCAGTGTCAGTGTTGGTCTTTGATTTCATCTTTGTTCCTCTTAAAAAAAAATTCAGGCCAGAGGAGGAAGTTTTCTTTGTTTTCATTAACTGCTCTTATTTTTCAGGTGCTAATGCCAAGTTGCGCTACCAAATTACATCAGGCAATGTAGGAGGTGTTTTTGACATGGAGCCCGAGGTCGGAACCATCTTCATTGCCCAGCCACTGGACTATGAACAGAACAAGCTCTATAAGTTGCACGTCTTGGCCTCTGATGGAAAGTGGGAAGATTATGCTACTGTAATAGTCACCATTGTGAATAAGAATGATGAGGCACCTGTGTTCTCTGTGAACGAGTACTACGGCAGCGTGACAGAGGAGATGGACGGTTCTCCTGTCTTTGTGTTGAAGGTATTATCAGCTCTGTTCAATTTTCAGATCACATGTTTGCTATTTTGAAATAAAATACATTTTGTGGCTCCTATTCATTAATAAATAAATAAAAAGATAGAAAGAAAATGTTAAGAGCCCCTCTAAATGAAACAAAAACAGGTCATGGGTGTGTGATTTACCACATTCTTCTTCCACTAATAGGCTTTTTGAAACGGAATAATACAACAATTCATTGGAAATTGCCCAAACACTGTGTTTCTTAATTATAGTGAAAACTGTGATTGATTTGTTCTTTTGAATGCATTCAACATTTTGATTGAGTCTCAAGAGGTTCATACATAATTATTAAAGTAAAAAAAATTGTAGCGAGTGACATCACTTTATTTGTCCAAAGATGTGAGAGGCTCATTTTCAATATATATATATGCACTGAACAAAATTAAAAATGCAACACTTTTGTTTTTGCCCCCATTTTTCATGAGCTGAACTCAAAGTCTATGACTTTTTCTATTTACACAAAATGCCTATTTCTCTCATATTGTTCACAAATCGGTTTAAATCTGTGTTAGTGAGCACTTCTTCTTTGCCGAGATAATCCTTCCACCGCACAGGTGTGGCATATCAAGATGATGATTAGACAACATTATTATTGCACAGGCGTGCCTTAGGCTGGCCACAATAACAGTCCAGTCCAAAATGTTATCACACAGCACAATGCCACAGATGTCGCAAGTTTTGAGGGAGCATGCAATTGGCATGCTGACTGCAGGAATATCCATCAGGGCTGTTGCCCCTTAAATTAAATGTTCATTTCTCTACCATAAGCCATCTCTAAAGGTGTTTCAGAGAATTTGGCAGTACGTCGAGCCAGCCTCACAACCACAGACCACGTGTAACCACACCATACCAGGACCTCCACATCCAGCATCTTCACCTCCAAAATCATCTAGCCACCTGGACAGCTGCTGCAACAATCGGTTTGCATAACCAAATCATTTCTGCACAAACTGTCAGAAACCATCTCATGGAAGTTCATCTGCATGCTCGTTGTCCTAAACGGGGTCTCGACCTGACTGCAGTTCATCGTCGTAACCCACTTAAGAGGGCAAATGCTCACATTTGATGGCATCTGGCACTTTGAAGAGGTGTTCTTTTCACAGATGAATCACAGTTTTTACTATAGAGGCCAGATGGCAGACAGCGTGTATGGCATCATGTGGGTGATCGGTGTGCTGCTGTCAGTGTTGTGGATCAAGTGGCCCATGGTGGGGGTGGGGTTATGGTATGGGCAAGTGTATTTTATGGACAATAAACACAGGTGCATTTTACAGAGATACCGTGACGAGATCCTGAGGCCCATTGTTGTGCTCTTCATCCACTACCATCACCTCATGTTGCAGTATGATAAGGAATGGCCCCATGTTGCAAGGATCTGTACACAATTCCTGGAAGCTGAAAACATCCCAGTTGCATGGCCAGCATACTCACCAGACATGTCACCCACTGTGCAATTTTAGGATGCTCTGGATCGGCATATACAACAACGTGTTCCAGTTTCTGCCAATATCCAGCAACTTCGCACCGCCATTGAAGTGGAGTTGACCGACATTCCATAGGCCACAATCAACAACCTGATCAACTCTGTGAAGGAGATGTGTTGCACTGAATGAGGCAAATGCTGGTCACACCAGATACTGAATGGTTTTCAGACCACACCGGTCTCCCCAATACAGTTAAACTGCACATTTTAGAGTGGCCTTTTATTGTGGCCAGGCTACGGCACACCAGTGCAACAATCATGCTGTCTAATCAGCATCTTGATATGCCACACCTGTGCGGTGGATGGATTATCTCGGCAAAGGAGAAGTTTTCACTTACACACATTAAGACAGATTTGGGAACCATATTTGAGAGTTCAGCTCATGAAAAATGAGAGCAAAAACAAAAAGTGTTGTATTTATAATTTTGTTCAGTGTGTGTGTGTGTATATATATCATACAAAAATTATTGACTTTTTTCAATTTTCTTAGTCAAGTAGGAGTTTGAAGTTTTGAGTGTTGGATGTAGGATTGATGGATAGATTATTAGATCTTATATTAGACTTTGCAGACTGAAGTTTTGTTATATTCTCTTTGATTTTGTAGGTAACAGCATCTGACCCAGATAAGGATGCTGACCAGGAAGCTTTGAGATATTCCCTTCATGGTCAAGGTGCTGAGAGCGAGTTCATCATTGATGAGGTGACTGGGAAGATTTATGCTCAGAGAACATTAGACCGCGAGGCCCGGGCAGTGTGGCGTTTTGTGGTTCTGGCAACGGATGAGGGTGGCGAGGGACTAACAGGTTTCACCGATGTCATTATCAACGTGTGGGACATAAACGACAACGCTCCTATTTTTGCTTGTGCCCCAGACAGTTGCCATGGTGATGTACCTGAGAACTCCCCACCTGGCACTTCCGTCATGGAAATGACAGCCACTGATCTAGATGATGCAGCTGTCGGACAAAATGCAGTGCTGGCCTATAGAATTGTGGGTAATGCTGCCCTAAATGGAGCTAACAGCGGAGCAGATGTGTTCAATATCAATCCCGCCACTGGGACTGTTTCAGTGGCAATGTCTGGTCTGGACAGGGAGCAGACTGACTCATATGTCTTGGTTGTGGAAGCACGAGATGGTGGAGGTATGATAGGAACAGCCACAGCGACTATACACGTGACAGATGTCAATGACCACGTCCCACGTTTCCTGGACCGCATGTGCTCCATACGCATTCCTGAGAGCAGTGAGCCCAACACACCAATCATAGAGCTTGCTGCAGAGGATGCGGATGCTGGAGAAAATGGTCAGCTGACCTTTAGTGTGGTGGCCGGTGATCCCGAACAGAAGTTTTACATGGTGAGTCATCGACAGGAGCAACGCGCAACCCTTCGTCTCAAGAAGCATCTGGACTACGAAAGACCAGGTGAGCAACACTTCAACCTCACCATAAAAGTGGAAGATATGCAGTACTCCAGCCTGCTGCGCTGCACTCTAGAGGTTGAAGACTGCAATGACCATGTGCCAGTCTTCATTCCTCACTTTATACAGCTTCCAGCCTTACGAGAGGATGTCGCTTCAGGAACTAGCGTGGCGAGTGTGGCTGCCAGTGATTTGGACTCAGGGTTGAATCGTGAAATCACTTATAGTATTGCTTCAGAGTCTGATCCGTACCATCTGTTTTCTGTGGACCAGTCTGGGTTGGTCACTGTGGCTAGTGAGCTGGACAGAGAAAAGGTCGCACACCATCATTTGGTTATACTTGCGACAGACCATGGCACGCCACCATTGACTGGCACCGCAACTATCCAGATGGCTCTGCTGGATGTCAACGACAACGGCCCTGAGTTTGAGGCTGCATATGCACCAATAGTGTGGGAGAATGTTTTGGGCCCACAGGTTGTGCAGCTTAACCAGAGCTCCACATTACTGAAAGCAATGGACCGAGATTCAGAGGAGAATGGCTCACCCTTTTCCTTTTCTGTTCCTCTGGAGTATCGTTACAGTAATGATTTCCACCTGCAGGATAATGGGAATGACACTGCCACCATCACCGCCCTGAGAGCCTTCGACAGAGAGAGACAGAAAGAGTTTCTACTGCCTGTCATCATGACTGATAGTGGCAATCCACCGAAGACCGTCACGAACACACTCACTATCACCATCGGCGATGAGAATGACCACGCCCACATAGCTGGACAGAAGAAAGTGTTCATCAACTGTCACAGAGGTAATGGCTTTAACAATATACATATGTACGTACTAGCAGATAAAAGGTCAGTAATGGTTAAATTATGTTTCGTTAAATCGGCTTATACAATTTAATTTAAATTAATCCTAATATTTGGTGTGTGGGTTTATCTTTTAAAAAAAAGTAGTTTTATTTTTTTCCTTTTTTATTGTTTGTTATTGTTTATATAAACCAAGGCATGTTTAATGTTATTTTATGTCCCTGATAATTAGCATAAATATAATAAATCTTTCAAGCAGGTTGTTTCTTCATAGTTATGCAGTACGATAGACAAACCACATCAGTAAAGCTGCTTCCGTGATCACCACTAAAATCTCCATCACCTGCTTATAATTGGAGTGCCATTTAATAGACAGAGCCGTAGATCGCTGACAAGCCATGCCATATCGCGTTCATTATCGCAGATGAATCACCTTCGATAATGAACGCGATATGGCGTGGCTTGTCAGCGATCTAAGGCTGTGTCTATTAAATGCCACTCCAATTATAATTATAGCGGTGATCACGGAAGCAGCTTTACTGATGAGATGCCCATGATCATATCGTTAGATATATCGCCCAGCCCTAATATATATATATATATATATATATATATATATATATATATATATATATATATATATATATATATATATATATATATATATATATATATATATATATATATATATATATATATATATATATATATATATATTGTAATTAATGTAATTGATTCCATAATGGCAAAGCTGAATTTTCAATTTTGGTTACCACACCTCCATAAATTGTTCAGAGCGTTATTTCAAGAATTTTATCCTTAAAACAACAGTGTGTAAAAATAATTTCTTATACATCCCATCCCAAGGTTGATAGGTTGAGCCCCAGCTGATAATTTAAAAATCTTAGGTTAGCTTTTTTAGGGTTAGTAACAGGGGGTTAAGTCATTGATACTGTATGTGATTATAAGAGATTGAGAGAGTTTAACAGTTGTAAGCTGTAAGTTTACCTGCTTCAAAAACAGCAACCTTACTATCTTGCTACGGAGAGATGTCATGTAGTTTTTCAGTTGTGAAACTATTTTATTGAAATGGTCAATTGCAGGGCAGTGTTTATGCACACATATATGTTTCCGCCGGTGTGCCTGTACAGTATATTTGTGAAAAGGAGAAAGAAAGCATGATTTCCATATAAAAAAAAAAAAAAAAAAAAAAAAAAAACATTGTTTGTAATTTTCATCCTATTGTTTGTCAGATTGCTTTGCTTGATCGGTGTCTGTGGGTTTTGATTAATTTGCTGTTATATGCTATTGGGGCCTTTGAAAGAACTGAATGGAATTAATTAATAACCTGTTACTGCTTCATAGCTGTGTGTTTAATGGGAAATCGCATACCTTGACATTCACCAAACAATCAGAATCAAGCATTCAACTGCCCTCTGTTATAAATGTATATAATATATATATATATATATATATATATATATATATATATATATATATACAGAATAATATATACTGTATTCAGCTTACACTTGTCTGTGGACAGTGCTGAATTCTTACAGTGACATGCAATCACACACCCCCATATCAGCATATGCACATTGTTTCAACATTTATACATACTGTACACTACACCTGACAAGGTTTTTTTTTTTTTTGTAATGACAGGGAGAATGCCAACCAATGTCCTGGGGAAGGTTTACTCACCAGATCCAGATGACTGGGATAACAAGACATATGCCTTTGAGGGACGTGTTCCTAAGTAAGACCTTCTTTTTCTATACATCATTTTCCTTTCTGTCCACATCGTTGCATCATCCCCTCCACATGGTAGCATGTTTATACACGTCTCCCAGCACCATACACTTTTTTTTTTTCCCCTGCAGTCTTTGTGTTATTTAAAGGGGTCAAGGGATCTCTAAGAACAATGTCAAAACCTTTCTTCACACATCCCAGCATCTCTCTTCCTCTCTTGCTCTTCTCTATTGATGTTGTACACTTTACTGGAGAGGAGTATACAATGATAAGATGAGGCCAGCTTTTAGATGTCTTGAGCGTATAGCCACCTGAGCCCTCGCTCTCTCAGAATCTTCAGTGCACACAACATAATGTGAGAACACTCGTGTCTTTGAGAAAGATTAAAAAGAGAATATAGATCCAAATGTTTACTCCATTTGGAAACAAAAATAAATTAATTCATTGAAATACGTTAACTTGTAATATATTTTAATTTGTTTTCGTTCATTCTTTCTATAGATTTTCTGTGCATGTGTACATCCAGCAAGCTTAAGTGTAAATGTTTATTTGAAGCTGAGGTCAGAAGCTGACCCATAAATTATACTTTTCAGTTTTGGGAAGTTGTTGGGTTCAGTTTAGGTAAATTATTTAGGTAAGCAAAATTTATATTTCAGTGCCATTCATCTGCTGTTCAAAATTTTTTGCAATATGCTAGAAAAAGAAATAGTCGCAACCCAAGGGTTCACCCTCTAAATCATCTATTAGCTTCCACTAACCATTTCTTGAAGTTCATTGTCTCTAGACACATTTTAAATGACACCGAATTGTGTTAGTTGATCTGTTAGATTTACACTTTGGCTTGTTATTGTTTATATATTGGCTGTTGGTCTTCTGTGAAAAGGTTTTAGAGTTATATATTTTGTAATAAGAGCACACTATCTGTCTGTCTATCTGAACACTTTAATCAAATTTTCTACCTGCAGTTATTTTATCCTGAACAAGCGGACAGGATTCCTCATCATAAAGGAGAACGCTCCTCCTGGGAGTTATGACTTTCAAGTTCGAGTGTCAGATGGGGTTTGGCCGGATGCCATCTCTAGTGTGAAGGTGAATGTGAGAGAGCTACGGGACGATGCCATCTACAACTCAGCCTCACTGAGATTAGCAGGTACAGGTGACATTTACTTCATGACAGCATGATGAGGTGCTGTTTGACATTAAAATGAGATTTCAGATGATTAGTAATCAGTGCTAACTTTTACACATGTGAATTGTTCTCTTTTTTTTCTTCTCTCCAATTATCTGCAAATTATAAAGCCAGATTACAGTCAGAAAAATCTACATATAAAATTTACATATAATTATTAATTATTATTATTTTTTTTTTATAAATTCATTAAATTAATTCCATATTGAATTTTCACTGGTCTTGTCTTTTCCGCATCTGTTTAACCATTTATAGCTACCTTGATACTGCAAAAGCACAGAAGTTCTGTCACGCTTTGGTATTTATGTACAGCCAACAAGAAACAAGATGCAGGCTCAGGTTAATGACAATGGCAGCTCCGATGCATCATTTTGATCGTGCAGAACTAAAAGCCTGAAACCTAAGCTATCCTACTGTAAAACTATTCTTTAGTATTTTTGGAATGCAAATGGATTAAACAGTGTGCATGTAATGCTGCTGTGCTACTTCCAATTGAAATCATCATAGTTGAAGGCTCTGAAGCTAATTTGACTGATAATGAATGACACTCTGTACAACACTGTTGAGACTTGAGCCGAGTCTGTGTCAACTGCTTATTTCAGTCAAAGACATTAAAATGGTTTGATGGTTTGGGCCTGGAATCAGCATCTGTGTTAATAGTGTGCCATGTAGTGGCAGTAAAACTCATGGGCATATTGACTTTGGTGACATTATGACAGTCAGCATTTTAATGAAAACAAGACTGAGCTGAAATTAAATGGACTATAACTGAGGTTGGTGTAGTTTATTGAATTGGGGGAAAAGGTCTTGTGGGAGATGGAGAGACATAATATAAAATGTAAGACGATAGCAAACTCATAAGCCTATAAAGAGATTTTTCTTTGATTTCAGCCGTGCAACTGATTTTATTGCACGCATGGAACAACAGCAAGCAGTTTTTATTACTGCTTATTGTGACTTCACAAATAACTTTGTAACCACAGTGTGTATGTAACTGCCTCTGCTTTCTATAATCTCTGACAATCCCTTATTGAAGTAGGATTATATGTGGCATTAAAAAACAATCTGAGTGACTTTATTACGTTTCCATAGTTTTACCAGATAATCTACTGTGGTCCGTGCAATTATATTTGCCCTATATTTTTGTTTAGTCTTTTGACTAAATAATGTGTCCGTTTACTATTAACCCAACAGAATATAGTGTTGCCAGTAAATTTAAATGAAAGGCATTCTTTAAAGAAACTTATTTTATGTGGAAGTGATTATGGTATCATAATTATGGATAAATTACACCCTTTTTATTTATTTATTATCGTTTTATGTTCAGCCATTATATTCTACTCAAAAATGCCAAGTAGAAGAGTATGCAATTTTAAGGATTTTAAAGACAGTATTTACAGAGAAATTATGATTATGTAAATCATGTGTAAAGTATCTGTTCAGAAAAGAAACATGCATTTATTTAGAGGTGATTTATATTTTTCGTTGTTGTGGTGAGTTACAGTGCGAAAGTGTTTGCCAAACTGGACATAAGCCTAGTGTTGGAATTGTTCCACACTCAGTCACCTTGAGTCCTTTTGGGAGTCTTGAATTTTATCTTTAATGCCTCAAGAGTTTTATGGTCCCTAGAATTGCTACAGCAAAAAAACAAACAAGGATCAAAACAAGGCTTTCGGTTTCAGAAGTAGACGTCAGCATCTGTCAGTACTTCAGGCATTGTTTAAAATGCACATGAAAATGGCATCCGTCAATTGAGGTATGGGCTAATGTTCTTGCCAAATACTTAAGATGTTTATATCCCTGGAGCCATGTCTCAACATGCATTGAATTCTGGTCTAACTGAATGTTTGACTTTCCTACTATTTAATGCCTCCTTGACATTTGAAATCCCATTTCAGGAGCAAATGTTGAAGGCAACGGAGAGTCATAAGGCCTGTTTAATGCTGCTGGTTTGACATTCTAGCTTGCTCTGTGCATCTCAGAAAGTGATCTGATTGTAAATTGAAATATAATGGAAAGTATATGCAGAAGCTCTTTAGACACCAATGTTAGCTCATTGAGATACCAGAACACGTGCACACAAACTCACACAAGCTTATTCCCATAAAATCTGCTCTGCCTGTACACAAACAGGGCACACACATATACACATTTATGCATAAACTCCCACATTCCGCAGGACAGAGAAACATGAAAAGCTTTTTGAAGTTGAACTTTTGAGGCTTCTGACTGCTTAGCCAGTTTGGACTTATCTTTAAAAAAAATTAAAATGTCTCATGTTTTGATCCCTGTCTACCTGGAGTTTTCCACCCCAACAGGACTTTGAAGTATCATTAAGAAGAGAAACTGGGAAAATATTGGCATTCAATCACCAATTCACAAAGACATATTGACCAACCACACCGTCCCCAAGCCACAACAGCTATAAACTATAAACCTCTATACATCTATTGACTAAGAAAACAAATCTATATCTATATGACAGGTTACAACATAAGGACTCACTCAATTTTATATATATATATATATATAAAAAAAAAAACTTGGATTAAAAAAAAAAAAAAATATATATATATATATATATATATATATATATAAAAATTGAGTGAGTCCTTATGTTGTACCGTCATATAGATATCGATTTTTTTTCTTAGTCAATATATGTATAGAGGTTTATAGTTCAATAAAATGGAAGAAAAAATAAATGAATTAAACTATTTTGCTATCATCACTATTTATTTATTTATTTTTGACAGACCTATTTTCATAAATCCCCGTGCTCCCCTATATATTTTTAAGATTAGGTTGGGTGTGAGGGAAAAGGTGTTAAGATCATACATTGTTTAATGCCCATGGGGAGGGAAGCAGCTGTCATGATGAGTCTCTTCTTCACACACAGCTCCTGATGGGAGCAGACAGCCACCCTTCCTGCACCCCCCAAAAGCTAATCACAGTTTCCTTCCTTGCCCCCACCTAAACCTCCCTGATTGACAGTCTTCAAGCACTAATGATTCACTTACAGGTTCAGGTCTATGCTGCACAGGGAATTGAACGACAGCCATCAGAATGGGTATATAGGACTGCGAGAGTACAGACACTGACACAAACGCCGCTTAAATTCTAGAATTTATAAACCACATGTATTTTGACACAAAACAAAAACGAGGCTTTAAGGATTATTAGTAGTGTCCATTCAATATGTTGTGTACCGGGTGTCATTAGTTACATGTCAGAATGGAAAATATTTCAATAAATAAAAAAAATAAAAACTAAAACCGTGGTAAAACACTACACTAGGTTGTACTGACTGTTTTCTTAGTTTCTTAAGGGTGAGGAGTTCAACCGTGCCACTCTCCAGTACTAGCCCCAAGGGGACAGACTGAGCTTGGGATCTCTCTCAGTCTAACTCCTCCCCTGGGGCCACTGTTCAACCACCCTCACAGTCCCAAACTGTAAGCAAACCATCCCAATTACAATAATCCATTGGGTATGGAAAGCATACCTCCAGCACAGGAAAATCCATGGTCAGATGGTTGCTGAAGTGTCACGATTTGCCTACAATGTTCAGAGGCTGTGGTCAGCATCATCATGACGTGCTGGGGACCGTGACCATAAAGCACAGGCACCTATTATCATGGTGGCAATGGCTTGCCGCATACAGTAGTTTGAGCTTCCTTCCCAGACTTTTTGACACGGCATGTCAGCTGGAGTTTGTGCGAATAGCCACTGACAGGCACTAACCTCACTTAATGACAAGGAGATGTGTTGACGAGGGAAATCGTTACCATGCATTTTTCATGAGCTCTGCACCTCAGTTTAGCGCTGTATTAAGAAAGGTGAAGGTTTTTTTTTTTCCTACCGTATTTTCGAGTTCTTGTAGTTTAGGTCAAATTTATACAGTTCTGTTATCCTAATGTGTCATGCATTTATGTTTGTGTCTCTGACAGACATCTCCGCCATAGAGTTCATGGAAGGTCGTGGGAATCTGAAGAGCAGGTACGAGCTGCTGGGCGACTTCCTGTCAGACATGCTGTCTGTGGGGGCAGATGATGTCAATGTTTTCAGTCTGGTGGAAGTGCGGCACAGGACTCTGGATGTGAGGTTCTCCATTCACAGCGCACCGTTCCTCAGAGCAGAAAGAATCCATGGATACCTTGCAGCTCATAAACAAAAAGTAAGGCTTGTCAGAAGCACTTTGATATGAATATAGACATAGTTGACATTGTAATAAACCTAAAAGCATTCACACTTCAGTATGGATCAAATAAAATTTTTAACACAGATTTACATTCGTAACTAGATAAGACCTGATGTATTAACCCAGGCCTCTTGGTACATTTTCAATCAAACCTAAAGTGTCACTTCTCGCTTTCTTTTCATTGATATTACACATAAGCTCCATTTCCTTCTTAGAAAAGGCACTGCTAAAGGTAAAAGAGCTGTGATGTGAATTGGATCTAAATGCATCAGTCTCCTACGCAAAATCATTGATCAGGACCATTTACAAGGCATAAAGAGGCTTGGAAAATAGTCTGGAAATGGTGAGCTGAGATACTGAAAGTATTACGGATGGAGGCTAGAGGTTATTAATGACGGGAATTCTAATCCTCGGGAAGAAACTACTCAAAAGGTTCCCTTTTTCTTTTTCTCATTCATTTCCCCCCAGTTCGATTCTTTCCATTATACTCAGAGCTAAAAGTAGTGAGAGAAGAAAGTGAAAATTTAGGGAGCTAATTACAGATGACCTCACTGATATGGAAAGTGGAGAGATTTCAAGACAAATAATGGTGAAAAAAAAAAATGTTTTAGTGTAATGAAAATTGCCTTGGTTGAGGTGCATGCATTGGCAGGGTTTTGAGAGAGATCAGAGAGAACAGCCAGTTCATGCTCATGTACAAAACTATTGCCTCTGAATCTGATGTAATTGCGTTTTTCTATTTTTGGCTGGTTTGGCGGCTACATTCCCTGCACGTCGGATGTGTTGAGTTGGCCGTGTGATGTTGGCTTACAAGAGAGCTGGAAGGAATAAGTGTGCACCGTAGGAGAGAGACAGAGATGAGCCCCTCTCACATCTGTAACTTTTAGATGATCCTTAATGCACTGTTGTGATCTCAAGCAGTCCTCTCTCTTCCCCCTTGCTTACTACATCGCTCCCTTGCACCACAATGTGCACTTTGAATACCTCAAGTTTCCCCCGCGGCTGTGCTAGGATGGGGGAAGCAGATTTTCAGAACATACTGCTCATCTCTCAGGGGCATGCCCTTCTATTTCACCCCCTAACACCCCTTATGCAATATACACAACTAAAATTACACCCTGTGAAGTGTCAGACGCTGCACAAAAACACACACTGTTGCGTCAAGCTCGAAAACCAAAAAGGATTCTCCCTGTAGTGATAGTGAGTCCTGATGAAAGACTAAGAGTCAATAATAAACATGCGGGGAAATAAGACTTCTGGGAAGCTTATTTGTTGTGAAATTTGAGGGTGAAACGGTTCAAATGGATGCTTACATTTAGGTCTTCAGCAGACAAAACTACAACAATTTTGCAGGAAAAAAGAAAACAATTCTCATAAGACTAAAAAGGCATGTTCCACAAATAGTGCACCTATAGCGAGCATGTCAAGATACAGAATGAACCGATGAGGATGAACGAACAATTACAGCCGTTCTACATTTAATCAGATGCCAATGAATTCCCCACTCTATTTGAGTGCACATTATGAAGGAGAGAGAATACAATTATTTTAAAGCTTTCAGCTGGATCTTCGCTGTCAGAGCCATTTCAAACTGGCCTTTCTCAAAAACGCATCTCATCACCTCGGCTTTTGCTGAAATCTTCGTAATAACAAATCAAACACGAAAGCAGTGCATTTTTGCCTCTGCCCTTTTGTTAGACTTTATTCAGGGAATTGTTGACTCACGCACACCCACACTATTTCTTTTGTTTTCCCTTTTTTTTCTTTTTGCCTTCCCCACTCTTTTCTCTCAGAATAATTTTGAATTTACTACTTGGTTAGTTGCAACTTTAAGTGCTATGTGGCGCAGCACCTCCCATCGATCCCTTTCCCTGTGAGTGTTTTTTTTTTTTTTTTTAAGTGAATGCTTGTTCCTTTAGGTTGGCTTTGGCAAGAGACAACCTCTACTATTTCTTTAAAAAAGAAAAAGAAAGAAAAGGCTTAGTCATGTTTAACAGTATCATGTGGATTGGTTCTACACCTCACCACGTCTCTCGCTCACTCACCAAAACAACTTTTGGCAGTTGTTGAACCCATTCTTTATAAATGAAATACACACTGTTTTGTATCTTACAACAGAAGCATAAAAAAAGACCACTGGTCCAACATGAAGGTTAGTGCCTCTAATTGGGGAGCACAAAACTAACCCCAAACATCATACCAGTTTGTCTTTTTATGTGTGCATGTAGATTCCACTTTGCATATCTCTTGGGTGTCATCCTGTGCTATCATTGAAGCCTCTGTGGAACAGTTTTCCCTTAGGGAATTCTGGGTATTGTAGTTCCAAATTCTGACAGGAACCCCAGAGGGACTCTGAGAAATGAGCTGACATTACGATTGAGCAGGAGACGGACAAGAAGTTCCACGCTCTCTTCCAGGAATTGGGAGAGAGATAAATAAACAGAGAGTGAGAAAGAGAAATGAAAGCGTCCAGAAGAAGGATAAGACATGGGAGTGGGTTTATCTTCTCTGCTGTGTAAGCTCCTGTTACCTGAGCCTAACACCCTCATATAAACTAATGGTTTATTAGTTCTCTGCAAGTGCAAAATGAAATGCGAGACATCAAGAGTTGCAGTGTTTAACGTCCGAGGTAGTAACATGCAAATCACCTCCTCGAGCAGGCAAGAACGTGGGAGTCAGACATGAATGCTCAGGAGGATCCACGTTGTGTGTGCGTTTGTGTGTGTGTGCAATTGTGTGTCCATAAAGACCTAACACCGTGAAAAGATGGAGAGAGATTCAAGTATGTGTGTGGGTGAATGTTTAACACCAGTCATCTCTATGCTCTGCAGCTTCAAATGTGTATGTGTGTTTGTTTGTGTCTTGAAAACAACTCCTGGATCTGATCCACAGGGACTCTGCATTGCAGTAAAGTCCATGAGTAGATCTGCAGTCAGTTGGGCATACACACTTGAGATACACATGGACACTTGAGCCATTTAAGGTCAATTAACGGAATTCAATGAGAGATCACACTGACTTTGATTATATATTTAAAACTACGCATTATTGGTTTCGCGGTCAGGGGCCCAGAAACACAGAACAATTAACAACAACAACAACAACAACAAAAAGTAACTAAATGCTTCCACAGTTATGTGAATTTATGGCACTTGTAAAAGACCTCTAGTTCTTGGAAACTGTCTCAAATTTGAGCCACAGAGGCTTATGTATCCTGCCTTGTCCTCTGCGTTGATTATGGTGTATAGGTATACACATTATCTAATCACTGTATTTAAATTCTATATTATTTGATGTAAAATAAAAGGTAAAATGTAAAAATAAAACCAGTGCTTCCAAATGCTAGGGATTACAACATATAATTATAATTATATAATACAGAATTATATATTAAATCCAATTATATAGTGTTGTTTATAACAATTATAATGTTGTAATGCCTAGCATTTGAAAGAAAAAAGGTAACTAACTTACACAAATTGTGCATGCCCACATTATGTCTGTAATGTTTTCTGGACTGCAATGTTTTCTGTCATGAAGTGACAACCTCCCCTGATGTTTTCTCTGTCCCATCTCTTCAAATGCCACCCCGCATTTGGGCTCCGGACTGAAATGGGTATTATAGAGGATTGGCACAGTATCAAATAAGGCTGGCAATGTGTGATGAGGTGGATCTGAAGTTAATGGTGCTATTAAACCCTGAACGCAGCTATCCTCAATTTACCGGTTTCATCCTGTGTGCATATGCAAAGGTGTTTGTGCACATAGAAAGGAAGGGGCTATGAATGCTGCTAAGGTATGCCTACTACGGCAGTCACATTATTAGATTTGTATTGCACCATTATGAACTCTAATTATTATGATGATATTCTACAGTATATATATATATATATATATATATATATATATATATATATATATATATATATATATATATATATATATATATATATATAGTAAAACAAAAATCTAAAATTAAAGTATTATTATTTTTGTTTTTGGTTTTTTGGCCAGTAAATCACACTCAAAATAGGGAGTGAGACAAAGAGAGCATTTGTAACCATAAATGTACAGTAGAAAAATTATTTACTGTTGATCAGCACTTCCTGCAGACTGGGGTGCAGACTAACACCCTGACTTAAAACCAAAGACCCTGGAGAGCTAACTTTTAACTTTTTATCTTACACTTACTTATCTTACTTGTATCTTATCATACACTTTTAATCTCTTCCAGCATGATTGTGTGTAGCACTAGTATCTACACATTGTGTAGTCATCATCTTTTTGACATTTTATGACAAGTGGCAACCTGTGTTAAGGTGCAAACCTGCCACCTGCTATGTTGAATTGCTGGTTACTGCAAGTGGATTATTTACAATATCATCGTATATGTAGTATCAACACAGCTATATTTTATTTCATGGTTACCTTCAGAACTGGTATATTGCAACACCCTAAGCACCAACCTGCACAACGCTTGCCATTTCTGTCGTCTTCAGGGCACTCAGAGAAGTCAGTGAGCATCTCATTATTGTTTCCTTTCAGTTCTCCCACACGTTGCCCAGGTACACTTTATTTCTCCTTTTATTTAATACTATATGTTCATTTTTATTTAACATAAGACTGTTTCAGAGGCCTAACACTGCTCCCACTAATTCTATTCTCACCCCACCATAACACAATGTGATATTTGCCTGTCCACTCCTGTTGTGCACATTGCACTGTATCCCTGTGCTCCCTGGGAGTTGCCCCTTCAGATCACACAAATCAACATAAACAGCATCATCAATCACCCACCACCCTGTGACACAGTGGCTGTGTAGAAAATAACTCTCCATGAGCAACCGCCAAGTCCGAATAGTGTCCCGGCAAATAGGTCCCAGCTAATCTTGGAGCAGTTATCACCTTGACCATCTGTCTCTATCTACTTTCTGTTTAAATCTCTTGATATCTCTTGTTTCTTCACTCCTTTATTTCTCTTTAAGTGTGCTGACCGCATGAGTTAGTGGAGGACAGGTCAATCACTGTGTGACTGCTCAGTCCCTTGAGCAAACTGCACCACTTCAGACTTTGTATTTAAATAAATGGTGTGAAAGTTAAGAGGTTTTTTTGGACATGGGGTATCTGTACACCGTTTATGTGCTTGTGGAAAAGCAGAGGCTCTGGAGTGCATGGTGTGTCAAAGAATGAAACAGAGTGAGAGTGACACTAGTATCTCTTAACACACCTAAATGCAATATATATATATATATATATATATATATATATATATATATATATATATATATATAATTTTTTTTTTTTTTTTTTTTTTTTTTTTTTTTTTACTTGGTTGGACTTGTTTCGAATGAATCAGTGTAAGTGCTGCTGTGATACTAGCTTAGCAGTCTAAGTAGGTTAACCAGCAGGACTTCCTTGGTCAATGAGCTTCATGAGGAAGACCTTGCAGGTTTCCTGACCAACTAGACCAGCTCAAACCATGTAACAAGCAAAAACCAGACTGAGCAAGCACGGAAGTCATAATGAGCGTCACGCTGAGAAATACAATATAAAAATATTTTTGATAAGTCTCAAATTCTTCAAATACAAATGACAAATTATTTTATTACAAAACTGAAGCAATAAATGTAATTTTGATACCAAAAATAAAAATTTGACCATCTATTCGCACTCATGTTGTACCGAACCCACAAGATTTTGGTTTATAAAACTTTAAAGATCAAAAAATGTCATAAAGGTATCATAAAATTAATTCATTTATTAGATTTAAATAAAAGTCTCTTCAAAAGACTGCTCGATTTAAGTTTTGGCTACCTGGACTTTCAGTGGAGGGACAGAAACATCTCAGGCTTAATTTTTGTTTTGAAGATTAACCAAAGTCTGTTTTGGGAATGGGACAACATGAGTAAATGATGGATGTTCAGTTTTGGGGGAATGCTTTAATGTGTTATGACATCTTTCACATCTAATTATAGCACAAAATAAAGATAAATGACCCTCAGAAGGTGTGTTCTTTGCTCTCTTTTAGTTTATGTCGTTTTTTCTTTCTTTCATCTTTATGGCAGCACTTCACAAGTGATGGACTTACTTTCTCTGTTTCCATTTCCCTTTCCCTTCCAGCTCCAGTCTTTTCTTCAAGTCAACGTGACCCAAGTTCATGTAGATGAGTGTGTGGATGCTGACTGTCGGGGAGGAGGGGGCTGCACCAGCCATCTGAGCGTCACTGACAAGCCGGCGGTGGTCGACTCGGGCAGCATGGCTCTGGTGTCGGTGACTGTGGAAGCCACAGCTGTCTGCAGTTGCTCAGCACGTGAACACCTCCACCAGAGCTGCTCTGTGTATCCCAGAACCCCCTGCCACAATGGAGGAGTCTGTGTGGACACGCAGAGCGGATACAGGTGAGAAAGTACAAGTTTTCCTTTGAGGGCTGAAGAGCTTACTCTAATGGCTTTATTTCACTTTGCATATGGAGGGAGAGTGAACGTGACAAACAGTGAGATGTTTACAACAGATTTCCATTAGCAGTCTGTAATCTGCAGCTGGTTCCTGAGCATATGCAATGTATTTGAGGAAACAACCAATCACAGTGTCTAAACATTACATTAGTTTGAGAATTGTTGCCTGATGAAACGGTCTGTAAATCACAATCCACATGCACTTAGATGCATAGATGCCTCTTCACCATATCACTTTCATGATATGATCAAGTGAACTTCCACATAGATCCAAACCACTTTTTGTAAGACTAATCTTTTCACTTCTGAGCTTTTGCACAAATATGAGGCTGAAAGATCCTTTCTTTTTCTGTTATTCAATTATCCAGTCCTGGCATGGATATTGATTTCCTTCCCCGAATAACAATACTGAGTGACTGGGATTGGACGGTTTTGGGGGGAGCAGGGAGCTTGTGATAATTGTTAGAAGGGGATTTTTTTATTCTCTCTCTCTTTAGAATACATAGAAACTTGGCAGCTGTGAGTTAATAACATCAGTCTAACGCCAGTTTCTCTTTTTCTTTTTTCTTTTTTTTTTTTTTCAACTGTGGCAGTAATTGAACGAGGCAGGCGATCCATGTCCCATATTCATTATTTTGAACAAAATTTTCTCTGTTTCAAAATTAGTTTCCAAGCAGGAAGTTGTGTATCTGCCTTACACTGGAAAATGTAGTTCCAATTAGCAGTTTCTTTATATAAACTATGTATGTTTAAGTGCAAAGCTGGGCAGATTTGTCATACATCACTTCCAGTTAAAACATAATGAGCCAGATCTTATAATCATGCTAATTCTTGCATATCTAATTCAGTCCTTCAAATGCATGTGCAAGTGTGATTAGAATAGCTGGACTGAGATAATTGTGCCTTCCCACTGGAACAGGAATATACATCAACCCCAAAACAGACACCAGTATTGCAGAGATCAGTAGTGAAATAGTGAGAACAAATCTTCACATCATTTAAACAAGAACAAATTTTATAGGCTATGAAGAATTTCAAACACTTATTAGAGAAAAAATATAATTTGTAATACAGTATGTAAGTTCCATCAGTGTTTAATAATATGCATTAAAATAGATTATTTTAAAGCCATTGTTGTGATACATTAAAAATGATTCCAGTTGTTTTATTTTATTTATTTATTTATTTGTTTGTTATATTGGCCATAGCTATTTTAAGACATTCATCAACCATGTGGAACCTGTTGTTCAGATTTACATTTATCATACAAGGCAAGATAGACCTGACAGAGAGAGATGGTAAAAAAGTTGACAATACGATGCGATAAGATTGTAACAGTTAGCTAGGGCACTGCTGGATGCTTAGCAGTGATTTATAAAGCTCAGTGTTTTAGTATGTATGGGTTGATTTGGATCCAAATCAAGAGAGCAGCTGCCATGTGGAAGCTCCTAATGATATCTGAGATGTGGTTGCAGATGTGAGTTGTGTTATAATTGCTGCTTGTGGTATGGAGGATTTTTACTTCCCGCAGGGAAATTCAAAATGCGGAACAATAAACATATCTTCTAAAGGGGGGGATTTAAAAAATTAATTTGCCTATTGTATAATTGATGTGTTGGCCTATTACCTTAGCACCCATTGAGACCACACTGCCACCTCCCAAAACACAAACATGCACAAGCCAGTTTCCACACCTGTATATTTTACAGGGGAGAATGACACACTTGAGCCTCTTTCACACTGCCATTCCGGCAAATACACGGATAAAGTGTATTTGCTAGATTTTGCACTTTCACACTGCCAGTGATTACCCGGGATTGGTAAGTGCTTTCACACACAACCCGTAAAGGTCCCATAACGACACGTGACATCAGCGCGCGACGTGTAATGTACGAGTCGAAAACGCTAGGCACGTTATACTTTCACTGAAGCAAGCAAACGAACTCGGTGTCAGCGTGGAAAGTGAGGAACTAACTGATCTCTGCTTCATTACAGTTTGCACATATTTTTTCATTGCGAACGTTGATCTTTGTTCAAAACAGCCGGTAAAAGAGTTGCATGATAACACACGTCATCACCTTGACACGGCATTAGATCTGGCTTTTGTTCACACTGCTCTTGTCCCGGGTTGAACCTGGCAATATTACTAGGTCCCCGACCCAGGTTCAATGCTGGAATCAATACCGGGACGTGTTTGCTTTCACACAGAAGGCGACCCGGCAATGTTCCGGCAATATGCCGGGTCCAACCTGCAGTGTGAAAGCGCTATGCAGTTCTATTACACATTTTTCCCAATCTCTACTGCATGACATGACCTTACATCTGTCAGTGCACAGAAAGAGACAACACAGGTAAATATCCAAAACGCAGAGCTTTGAGAGGCTTTGGAAGAGAAAGCAATAATCACAGGTAAGTGATAATAGTTCAGTGACTCTAGCTGAGACTTAGGTGATCGATGACACTGTCCTTGATTTGAAGGTTTGTGGGAAATCGGGAATGATGAGCAGATGACTGAAGATGAAGGGATCATAGAGCAGATCAGGTAAGTAGTCAGGTAAGTTGATGCAAGAAGTAACAAGAAGACCAGACACTGAGGTGGTGACAGGAAGGTGGCTTTATATTGTGGTTGATAAGTGCAGTCAGGTGAGGAAAATCAGAACTCTGGTCACTGACTCTGTGACAACATAGTAGAAAACCTTACCAGTACAAATACCAGTGCGAGATTTGTACATGCAATAAAACACATGCAATAGCTAAGCACTCCATTCTGACATGCAGTATGTCTACCTCATTTTAATTACCTTAAAACATATGGAGAAATTAATTTAGCTCTCAGTGGTTTAATTAAAAGAAGAAAGTAAAGCTTAGGATTTGCAAGCGGTCAGACCTAGTGAGCATGTAATTTTCTGAGCTGGCGTTGTGGGCCAGAGCGCTCCATGCCTCAAGCCGTCCTCTAATCCTAATAATGCCCACAGGCAACAAGCTTAATGTTGGCACTGTGTTACATCAACCTTCCGGTCGTTTTCAGCCTTCATGCGTAAATGTGTTCAAAACCTTTCAGTTTTTCAGTGTCATAATATGAGTTTTTATATGTAAAATGTTTATTTTGAACTGTATGCTTTCACACGGAAAGATTTATCAAGCATAGACATTTGTATGGATTTGTATGCATTGATATGACATGGTCTATACAGAAATCTCACTTTGGCAGAATGAAATTGCTTGTGGGTGCCTCACTCACACTGCTTGGTTATTTCTGTGTCGAGAGAGACTTAGACAATCAGGCAGGAGAGTGCTTTATATATCACTGTTTTTCTATACAAATTCACATGCATCAAACCTCCAACCAGTCAGGAGTGTTTATCTCTCAAGGTCCTTCTTTCTATAAGTCACTTTCATTCAGTCCATGTACCATATCTGTGCTTCATTAGAATTAAACTGATAATATATAAAATCAGGACAAATCTTTTGTAAATGTACATCATCAAGAATGGCTGTCAATTTCAAGCACATTTACTCAAAAAGTATAAACCCCTGTTAGAATAGTCATCCAAAATAAAATAAAATAAAATCGAAATTAATTAATTAATAAATATTCTATTTCCACATCTGCTGTAAAGGCAAAAACATCTTTTGGAAATTATAGATGGATTTCCTAGGGAGAATGGATGCTGCGAAATACTGTATTTATCATACTGTAAGTAGGATGTTGAGCTTTATTATGTATAGATGATAAAATGTAGAACTGCAGTCAATTTAAACATATACACCCTCAATTATTTAATTTAAGTCTAATTAAGAAGCATCTTTTCAGATAGTTGTCACCATTCAACAAATAATGACAACGCCCAAGTTCAGGGGATGAAATGAATTTTGTTCAATTTGCTGTGTTTGTGAAATCATAGTTTTAAAAAATGTGTTTTATGGTTTTACTTGAAGTCTGAATTTTTGTGTATACTAAAGTGTATACCCTATACAAAAGTGTTAACATTTATAGAAACATAATTTAATATGTATCTTGTAATATATATTGTTTGTTTAAAATATGTCGTACCACTTTAGTGAAGGGACCGATTGTCACAATTACCTAGTTGCTTATTAGTATGCCTATTATTAACATATTGGTTGATTATTAGTTATAAAGCACATATTCTGCATGACTGTATTCTACATCCCTAATCCTACCCAATACGCAACTTCGTAACTACCTTACTAACTATTAATAAGCAGTAAATTAGGATTTTATTGAGGCAAAAGTCTTAGTTAATGATCTGTTTATAACGACAATTGGACCTTTAAATAAAGTTTGACCAAATATGTTTACTGGGAAATAAGAAATACTGGTTAATACTGGAATAATGATTTTTCAGTGTAGTGTTCAGCAGTAGCATAGACTATATGCTTTATTAAAATACCATTTCTGATATGCAGATTCATGTTTGCAGTATGTTCCAGCACAGTGTCCATCACTCTCCAGAGGGATGGATCTTAAGAGGAGCAACATATATAGTCAGGAAGCATGATTAATGATGGATTTGTAAATGGAGGGCAGGGTGGAGATTGTTGTAGGTTTCTCACAAGCTAACCAATGGATTCCTCTGTTTATGCTGGAAGGAAATGGGCGAATGGGAAGGGGTGAAATGGAGGGAGTAAGAGGATTGTGTTCAGCCATCATGGCTGATATTAAGACCAGGATTCACTTGAGGAGATAAATCGGTCTGATTTAGTTCATCAAGCAGAACCGAGCTGAGTCTCTCTCTTTTTTTTTTTTTTTTTCAATGATGAAAGAAGTGCTTCTATTTTAAAGTGCTTCACTGTCTCTCGGGTGTTCTCTTTATCACTGACTTGAGTACTCACTCAAAAGACACTCTTAATATTTTAGATATTGCTCAAATTGACCCCAGTGAATTGAATGGGACAGAGGCCAGTTCTTTTCTGATTTAGAAATATACATGTCCCTGCTGCCATTTATCAAAGGATGTTGTTTTCTTGCTGTTTTTATTCACAAACAACTGCTTTGTAAGAAACGCCTCAAAATGCGTGATCAGCAAACATTTTGCTCTTTCATTTTTCCACTCCTTTCCTCAGTCCCTCATCAGACCAACTTCAATATTCTCTTATGCTTCAGTGGGACTGTCTCTTTCATTGATTCTGCCACATAATTTGATCTCCACTTTAAATCTCCCTCTCCAAGCACCCCATCATCCATCCCTTAAACCCTGCAGACCAACTCTTTCCAATGCCAGATTTCAGGGCTTATGTATTACTCAGTCCTCTGCCTAAACAGGAGTCACCTGACATAGATTCTAGTGAATCTTTATGAAACTTTAGCTTAAAAGGGTATTGTACCCCAGATGGAGTTACTTTATTGTATCGATTTGGGCAGTTGAAATGTTGTCTTATTGCAACCAGATTGGCTCCTCGGTCTTGCTAGATATGTGTCTTGGGATAGCATTAGTCGCACCAGTCTAGAAATGTGTCCAAATCCAGCTTGCTGTGAGGCTGACAGTAATCAATGGGCCTACATTAGGAATATAATTTCTGTGCCATTATCGTGGAAAGTTTTCTCTGTGGTATGCATTATGCTTCTATCCCGCACGTGTATCCATCTCAACACGCTTGATGGATGAGTCGAGAATGACTGTCTGACACACCACCTGAAAATGTTTTAGACAGATTCCTGTAAACTCTAGCATCTTATGAGAAAGGATGGGAAAAAAAAAAAAATCTAATAAAAAAAAAAACACCTCACTGAAATTATTTTTTACAATATTTTTGGTGTTTGTGTGCAAGTAAAAATAGCTTTGTACTGGATACAAATGTTAATTCAGTTATATATAAGATTTAGCAAATCACACAAAAGGGAAATATGCATAATTAATTATGTTCAGTGAAAATACTTGGTTCAAATAACTGGTTTGGGGGATTCTTAGACATCTGACCAGCAAATGTTCAGTGAGCATGTCTATAGACTACTGAATAAAATATTATTTTCTTGGCTATAGACAATAATATTTTATACTAAGCCAACGCTTTCTAGAAGCATGTAGCTGTGATTGTAATGCAGAGTCAGAGATGTTCAGATCCATTTGCAGTATTTATTAGTGAAAGGTCAGACAGGCAGAAATCAGACAACAGCGTCAAGGATGGCGGGTGTATTCAAAGTATTTGTCTCCGATCCCTCTTTCGGGAGAATGGGGGTTACATGCATAACCAAAACGTTCTGTTCCATACACACAAAACGTCCCTAGGTTACGTATGTAACCCTAGTTCCTCGAGGGAACGATATGCTGCGTCGAGCGCATTTGGGGAACACCTTTAGCAAGAACAACTCTGAATATCGTGTGCAATCAGTCCAATGGAAGAGCGTGACGTCACAGGTCGGGTGACGTAGCGACCAGGAAGCTATAAAAGCACGTGCCGCGCAGCTGGCTTCAGCTTAGAGTAGGGAAGCAAGCGCCAGCAGGGGTGCCGGGAGAATGGCTCTGCGACGCAGCGTCTCGTTCCCTCGAGGAACTAGGGTTACATACGTAACCTAGGGATGTTCCTCTTCGGGAACTCGAGCTGCGTCGAGTGCTTTTGGGGAACGATGTGCCAACGCTGCCAGACTACCAAAGCCCTGCCTAGTGTGTATCCGAAGAGCACAGCTAAGTCGAGAGGACAGAAGAGCATGGAGCGGCTCGCATATCGAGATTGTAAAATCTGGCAAATGTAGAGGGCGTGGACCATCCCGCAGCGTTGCAGATGTCCAAGAGGGACACACCTCCTAGAAAGGCCTTAGAGGCAGCCATAATCTGTGTAGAGTGAACCTTGGCTCCCAAAGGAAGGGGAAGACCAGAGGACTCATATGAGACGTTGATAGCCTCGACTATCCAACGACTAAGGGTCTGCTTAGAGGCAGGGGAACCCTTTTTAGGAGGACCGTAGCAAACAAGCAATTGGTCAGATTTTCTCCACAGGGCAGCTCTGTGGATGTATGCGTCCAGTGCTCGCACTGGACACATAAAGTTTAGTTTTTCCTGGTCCGGCTTCCGAAAGGGAGGAGGACAGAAGGCCTGCAGTACGATATGTTGTGGTGTAACAGAGGGAACTTTAGGAACATAACCCGCTTGAGGGTATAAGAATGCTTTGGCCATACCAGGGGCAAAGTCTAGGTAGTTAGGGGCCACCGAGAGGGCCTGAAGGTCTCCAACTCTCTTTAGAGACGTAATCGCCAGTAACAGGGCAGTCTTAAGGGTCAGATGTCTATCTGAAATATCTTGAATTGGCTCGAATGGAGCTTTGCAGAGAGCCTCTAATACCACAACCAAGTCCCACAGGGAAATACGGGACCGTACTGGAGGTCTCAGCCTCAGTGCACCGCAGAGGAAACGTGTAACTAGGGGGTGCCTACCCACTGACTGACCATCGAAAGGGACATGGTAAGCAGCCATGGCCGCCACATACACCTTTAGGGTGAAGTGAGTTAACCCTGCAGAGAGCCTAGCTTGTAGAAACTCCAGAACTGTACCAACTGGGCAGTTAACAGGGTCAAGCTGGCGGTCTCTGCACCATGAAGTGAAGAGTTTCCACTTCAGGGCATACAGTTTCCTCGTAGAGGGAGCTCTGGATTGGAGGAGGGTCTCAACAACCTCGGTTGAGAGACCGGAAGCTAGGAACTGTGCCCCCTCAGGAGCCACACCCACGACTTCCACAACTCCGGGTGAGGGTGGATTATTTTGCCCTGCGCCTGATCAGAGAGATCAGATCTGCGAACCACACTCGGCGTACTCTCACCAGAACTCCAGAGAGCAGAGCGATGGGGGGGAAAGGCGTACAGACGAAGCCTCTGCCAAGTCTGTGTCATGGCATCTAGTCCCACTGGTGCTGGGTGAACTACAGAGAACCAGAGGGGACATTGTGATGTCTCTCGAGTCGCGAAGAGGTCCACCTGAGCTTTGCAAATATCTGCCATATCTGCTTCACCACCTCGGGGTGAAGCATCCACTCCCTGGGCCTCGGCCCATGTCTCGACAGCATGTCTGCTCCCACATTCAATCTCCCAGGAATATATACTGCTCTTAATGAGAGGAGTTTGCCCTGGGACCACAGGAGTATCTGCTATACCAGCTTGTACAAGGGGCGTAAACGCAGACCCCCCACCCACCCCCCGCAGACATGACAGCCTCTCAGGTCTGGGAGGAAATATTTAAATGCTCGATACACTGCTAGCATTTCTAGACAATTGATGTGCCATGTCAGATGGTGATCGCTCCACAGACCGTTGGAAGAACCAAGGTTTCTTCCATATGTCCAAGGCACGAAGGCATCGCCGCGTGACCTTGATAGTTCGCAATGGATTTCCCCTCGGGGAAAACCCCTTGGTCTTGAGCCACCACTGTAGGGGCCTCATGTGCAAGAGGCCAAAAGGTATCACGTTGGATGCAGCTGCCATGAGCCCTAACAGTCTCTGAAACTGCTTGACAGTGAGTGACTGGCCTTCTCTGACTCTCTTGACTGAGGAAAAGATTGACTCAATCTGAGCAGGAGACATACGTGCCTGCATCATGGTCGAATCCCATACAACACCTAGATAGGTGGTTCTCTGAACTGGAGAAAGTACACTCTTCTTGGCATTCAGTCTCAAACCCAGCTCCCCCATATGGGCGAGAAAGACACCTCGATGTCGAACCGCCATCTGCTCTTATTGAGCTAAAATCAACCAATCGTCGATATAATTCAGAATGTGGATGCCCTGCATACGGAGGGGTACCAGAGCCGCATCTACACATTTCGTGAACGTGCGGGGTGAGAGTGCAAGGCCGAAGGGAAGTACTCAATATTGATAAGCTTTGCCCCTGAAAGTGAACCTCAGAAACTTCCTGTGTTGTGGAAGGATGGATATGTGGAAGTATGCATCTTTGAGATCTATTGTGACAAACCAGTCCTCGGATCTGATTTGAGCTACAACCTGTTTGACAGTGAGCATTTTGAACTTCAGTGACATTACTGAGAGGTTTAATTGACGTAAGTCTAAGATCGGGCGCAACCCCCCATCCTTCTTTGGATCTATGAAATACCGGCTGTAAAACCCGGATTCCCTGTCTAGAGGAGGGACCACCTCAATGGCTTCCTTCCTTTAATAGGGTATTCACTTCTTGTTCCATCACCAGAGCCTGCTGGGGGCCGATGACTGTCAGTGTAACACCATTGAACCTCGGCGGTGGACAGCCGAACTGAATACAATAGCCTCTTTCTACTGTGTGCAGGACCCATTCAGATACATTTGGCAGTAGCTTCCACGCTGCTAGATAATGTACTAAGGGAATCAGTCTCTCGAGACTGATCTCTGGTGTAAGAGGCCCCCGAAGGGGTGGCGAGCTTCCCAGCTCCACTACACTCACGGCGGACATAACTGGGAATGACGCTCGCGGGAGACCGCTGCACCCTGAAACACTGGCAGGGTTGGCAGACTGGCCTCCAAAGGGCAACGGGGTGAGACGGGCACCATATAATGAGGTGGACACCGCTCTACCCCAGTAGGGGCTACCCTCAAGGTCACTGCGACTCTGGCGTCAGGACCTCTTCGTCGAGGACTTCCTGGCTTCGATAATTGTACAAAGATCTGATTTTAGCTTGGAAGTCCCCAAGTCAGAGCGTTTTTGAACCTCGCGGTATGAGGAGCCTGTTAGTGGCGTGGGTAACTCCTGCCCAGATAACCCACGAGAGCGACGAGGGAGGAAACTCTGGAACGCCGCCGCCTGTTTTGTGGATTGAAGCGGGGTGTCCAGGAGGCAGACCCTGTCACGTTCTCTTATCTGAGACAGGGTCAGCCATAAATGCCTCTCCGCGGCCACCAAGGCTGCCATAGACCGCCCAATCACGCGAGCGGTCTCTTTGGTGGCGCGGAGGGAGAGATCAGTGGTCCATCTAAGCTCTGCGATATCGTCGGACTTGATCCCCTCTCCCTCGTCTACATCTCTTAGCAGGTCGGACTGATATGCTTGGAGGACGGCCATAGTGTGAAGGCACGCCCCCACCTGACCTGCTGCCACATTAATGTTGATGTTGTTTTTAACGGTTTTGTGGGCAAGGCCAGAGCCTTCAGACACGACACCGAACCGGGTGACAGATAGCTCGCAAGCGTCTGTTCAACCCAGGGCATCGCTCTGTACCCTCGCTCATCGAGCCCTGTGACATTGCCATAATATTGAGAGTCGGGGCCGAAGAGACGGGTTGAATAAGGGTGTTTCCACGACCTCGCTATTTCTTCGTGGAGGTCGGGAAAAAAGGGAAGGCTCCGGGCTGCAGGTGGCTGTCTCGGCCGCAGAAACCGCTCATCTAGTTTGCTTTTCTGCGGTTCATGTTGTTTCTCTGCAGGCCACCCGATTTTTAATTTATCAACTGCATGAGTTACCACCTCCAACAGCTCCTCATACTGGGGCAATAGGGGTGGCGAATCCCTACTGATTGTCTCCACATCCACCTCATCGGACGAAGAGAGGTGGAGTGTCGACCCCTCGCCCTGGGGCGAAGAAACCGACGAGTGTGCTTCCGAACCCAGGGTTTGGGTGCCGGATCTGGCAGATGAGGAAGGAGATAAAGACTGGCCCATCTCCATACCCTCCGCCAGATCCACCTGCGAACCCCACGAGTGCAGCAGCCGTTCTGCCTCGGCAGAAGCGGGGCTAGCACCGCGGGGAATGTTGGTAAAGGCTCCCTCCTCGAAGAGAGCCCTCCGGGATCGAAGCGTCCGCATCGGAAATCGATCACAATGCGGACAGTGGGCTCCCTCGAGAGCCGACTCAGCGTGCTTTGACCCCAGGCAAACCACGCATAAATCATGTGTATCCCCAGCCGTGATGTATCGTTGGCAGGGAGGAACACACAATTTATAGCGCGATTTGGATTCTCCCTTCACATGTCTAGTCTTAGCTTTGCACTTTGGCATTGTGTCTTTATTGGGACGGACAACAATTAATAAGACTTACAAGACAGACTTTTGAACATGCACACACAGAGCGCCATTCAGAGTTGTTCTTGCCAAAGGCGTTCCCCAAAAGTGCTCGACGCAGCTCGAGTTCCGGAAGAGGAACTGACGTTTAGTGGATCACTCCTCAGCCCCACCCACTGTGAGATATAACTGATCAGAAATCCTCTATGTGTGTTAAAAATCAAATAAAATCTGATTAATTATTTTTTTTATGTGCTGCATCGTTACTCGTTACAATTATAAAAATGTTACGATTCATTCCATTACAAACCACTGCCAGAACTGTAGATGGCAGGTTTGATGAAGCTGGCACATCATTGAGCGAATCAAGCGATTAAAAAGACTGCGCTTGCTGACTGAACTGCTGTGAAGAGAGATATGAACACCGAGCCGAGCCAGATAATGGCTCGTTCACGAGTCAAGAACCGGTTGCATCGGTTCTCGGATGACCAGTAACGTTAGTTCTTTCTGACAGTTCGATTCAATAAACTGCACCTGGGCTCATAACATTAGCACAGAATCAGTTCAGAATCAATCACCAAAAGAATCAGTTCGGTTCAGACGCACTGTGTGTCGGTTTGCTTCACGCTAAATCACACATGCGCAGTATCATCAGCTCCTCGGTTCTCGAATCGGACGCGTCTGACAGAAACGGTTCTTGACTCGTGAACGAGTCATTATCTGGCTCGGCTCGGTGTTCATGTTCAGTTCTCTCTTCACTGCAGTTCAGTCAGTGTACTGTTTGAGTAAATGAATTACTCCGGGATATTGGTTTGTTTTAACTCAGAGGGAGTGTTAGCCACATAAAAAAGTTAACAGCTTAATTCATCTGTGGATTAATGCGTATTGGAGACGCAAACCGTTTAAAACGATTCAGTTCGATTTGGTGAACTGTTTCAAAAAGATCCGGTTACATTCGTTCGCGAACAAGATATCACAAACTGCTTTGTTTTTAACTGTCTTACAACAGACACGGAAGAGAAGACAATGCTGAATAAAGTGGTAGTTTTTGCTATTTTTGGACCAAAATGTATTTTCGATGCTTCAAAAAATTCTAAATGACCCTCTGATGTCTTACGTGTTTGAAACAACATGAGGGTAAGTTATTAATGACATAATTTTGCAAATTGGGCTAACTAATCCTAGTAACCGTTTTTTTTGTTTACAAGAAGTTACAGTCAAAGGAATTGTGATTGTCCTTTAAGGGAGGGTGAAATGCTAGTTTTCACTCAATATCCTGTTAATCTTGAGTATCTATAGAGTAGTACTGCATCCTTCATAACTCCAAAAAGTCTTTAGTTTTATTATATTCATAAGAGAAAGATAGTCTGTACCGATTTTTCCCGGAAAAACACCACCGACTGGAGGCGTGACGTGTGGGCGGAGCTAAAGAATCACGAGCGCCAGTAGGCTTTTGTGTTGAGAGCGTTTGGAAGCTGTGGCTTACAGGCAGATTCAGCCGTTTATTTATGATCCAGAATCAGATCCCAAGGCTGAAACTGAACGAGAGCGGCAGCAGCAACGACTCGCTCCGAGCGGGGCTCAAACCCGGGTCTCTGGCATGGGAGGGGACACACTAACAAGGAGGCAGAGATATTTGAAGCAGTTTTACTCACCGCCTGCGGTTCCAACACACCATCGTGACCTTTTTTCGTTGGGATTGCATCATCCTTAAGAAATAAACGCTACGCAAATCCGTCATCAAACTGGGCCTTGTTTGTAAAACAAGCATCTTCGAAATGCAGGGAACAAACACAAACACTTGCACAACTCCGTTGATGCTCTGTAAAAATAAACTCCATCCACTGGTCCCTTAATGCTGTGTTTTTTTTTTTTTTTTTTTTTTTTTTTTTTTTTGGTAATCTGTGAAGGGTTGTCTTGCCCTGGCAACCAAAAACACACTTCTTTTGTGACTTTTCGCGACGCTCTTGCTCTGATCAGTGAATCGCTCAGATCAGTGAGTCTGTGCTCAGCCTCGCTATACGGGAGCGCGCGCTCTTCCGGCAGAAGTGCCCTAGGACCCATATAAGGAAATTCCGCTCCATCTAACGTCACACAGAGCCATACTCGAAAAAAAACTTTACGAAACTTGTGACAAACCGGAAGGAGTATTTTGGGAACATAAATACTCCTTCAAACGTACAACTTAATTTTTGAAACTTTGTCCATGTTTAGCATGGGAATCCAACTCTTCAACAGTGTAAAAAACTCAGTATGCATGAAATGGCATTTCACCCCCCCTTTTAGGTTAATCATTTGAAATAGTAAAAACAATATGTTCAAACTTTTGACTACTTTCTTTAATAGCTACATAACACAATACTTCTACGTTTACTTTCAGTACTTGAGTAGTAAATTTTAAAATAGACTACTTGCAATACTTAAGTACAAAAAATGTTGAATACTTTAGTACTTCTACTTAAGTGTGGTGCTTAAAGAGCACTTCAACTTCTACTCAAGTCACTTTTTTGATAGAGCACTTGTACTTTTACTCAAGTATGGGTCTCTAGTACACATCTCTGATTGTGTCCCATCTTGCAGCAGTTTCATGTTCAATGTGGATAGACAAATTGTTTGCTGTTGAAACTGCTAGACGAGATATGGCGATGATAATCAGAGCTTGATGTAGTTTGATGGTCAGTCCTATAAACATATCCTCGCCTGTCTTCTGCTATGGCATGTTGTTTTAGTAAATATGGGAATAGTTTTGATTAGCGCACAATGCAATTAGAGGACTCATGATGCGTTTGATTGCTTTATTGGGTGCATTGACCTGCCTAACTATCTTTCTTTGTCTCAACTGTCATAAGTGCACAGACATTGTCATCCCATGTAATTTTCCTTTCAATCTGCCAGTTAGAACTGCAGCTACGAGAGAGACATCGAGGAGATAGAAAGAAACGAAGACAGAAAGAGACAGATAAAGGAGACACACGGAGGAGGGACAGGCAAAAGACCCATGCATTTTTTTTAAGACTATGATTTGCCAAAGAGGCACTGACACAGGGGATCTGAGGGCACAGCAGTGCTTGGGTGGCAAACCAAAAGCAAGCATTCTGTTGTAGATGTTTCCAAGCAAATGATGCTGTTTTTGAGCTGAATCAAGAGCGTGTGCAACAGGTGGGGCTGATTCATCAGAAAGCAGAATAAGAGGACGTTGATTACTGTTTGAGTCATGCCAATGCATATGAAGTGTATCTTTCATATGGAAATGCGTGATAGCAAAGAGATGCACAACATCAGACTTGTATTGTATGGTCTAGTGTTTTTCCAGTTTTGTAGAGGATGTTGTTTTCGGAGGTTCCCTAAATGAGAAAATATTCCAAATAGTCTCAATGTGTCCATATTATGCTCATTTACAAGTTCACAATTCTATTCATGTAGTTTGCTAGAATACATTTGCATTATTTAAAGTTCAAAAACACAATACTTTTTCATACTTGATATTGATGCAGCACCCTGCTTTTAAAATCTCTGTTTTAGCTTTTGTTTATGGTAAACCACTTAGAGCATGTGTCGGAAATTTTACTTCCCTTACCATATGGATCATATATCTATGGTAACCAGAGTATAGGTATTAAAAATATATAAAATAGTCTTTGCCCTTGAAGCCAAAAAACAGTGTCTCCTTGATTTAGCAAATTAACTTAAGCAGCCGGTGGGCAGGTATTATGCAAATGTGTAACATGGTAACATTGCAGTGTCAAAAACAAGCAATTCAAGGCACCTAATGTAATAGATCATTTATCATTAATATAACACACGGAAGGATAAAATGTAAAAAAAAAAATGTCATGTGTCACAAATGTAATATTAATATGTTCATAGGATAATATTGTGAGGATAATGATAACATAAAGATTATGAGGGATCTATAGTCTTTGAAGTCCATTCTAAAATAACTAAAGGGGATGCAGGAAATGGTCTTTGAAGCGTACCTCACTTTCTGGCTGTATTTGACAGGTTGAATCACTGCAGTGAGGTGGGAGTGGGATAAAGAGCTTTGAGAAAAATCCAATTTGGATGTTTGGCTTACATGAGTCTTTAGCCTGGACTTAATAGGATAGTTCACCCAAAAATGAAAATTGTCATCATTTACTCACCCTCGTGTCATTCAAAACCTGTATGACTTGCTTTATTCTGTGAAAAGTCATATACAAGTCAGTGGAGGCCACTGTTGTTTGGAAACCCACTGACATTCTGTGTTTTACAGAAGTATGTCGTACAGATTTGGAACAGCATGAGGGTGATTAAATGATGACTGATATAAATAATTATTTATTCAAGAAATCATTCCAAGCATCACATGGAAGGCTATTCCAAACTTCATGGGCCATGCAGTGAAAATCCTACTTCCTTTTCTAAATTTTGATTATAAATATCTCAGTGGAAGTTATGTATATTAAGCAACATTACAAACATGACTGTTGTTGTTCTGAATATCAGCATTGCTTTGATTGGCTTAATTTGAACTATTATTCATTTATTTATTTGATTAATCAATTAATCAATCAATCAGTATCTTCTCTATGTAAAAGCTCTTTGAATATCCACTGTGTCTAAAATTTGGGGGGGGGGGGGGGGGCTTGAGGGTTTTCCAGGTCAGTCCAGTAGCATGTGTATAAAACCTGAACCTCATACTGTTTTAATAAGAGCTTTTGATTTCCTATGTGTATACCATAGATGCCAGTGCCCGGCTCAGTTTGAGGGACCCGAGTGCCAGCAGACAAAACACAGTTTCCATGGCAATGGCTATGCTTGGTTTCCCCCTTTAAGGCCATGCTTCGAGAGCCACCTCTCGCTGGAGTTCATCACAGAGGTGGCAGATGGCTTGCTGCTCTACAGCGGACCCCTCTCCCAGCTTCAGCAGTGGGAGCCGGAGGACTTCATGGCCATAGGTAACCTGCACACACTCTCACCACAGGTTGAAATGCGAGGGAAGGGTATTGCAAATGAGCAACAGCATTAAGGCAGAACATTGCTTCGGTCTCTACATTATTCTTTCATATCACAAGCTTAACCTCTGGCACATTTTCTCTCATATCCCAGTAGCACTACACATAGAGAGAGGGGAATGAAAAAAGGGGTGATAATATGTTTATTTTAGACAGAAAGGGATGAAGAGACTCTTCCGTGTCTGCGGCAGGATTTAGTGTTTCTAATAAAAAAAGTTTTATTACTGTTACATTTTCTTACTCAGGGGAGATCTGTTATCATCTAACAACCTAAACCGAGAAGAAGAGAGAGAGAGAGAGAGAGAGAGAGAGAGAGAGAGAAAACACATTATTTCTATTTCTTTTTGTATGTGTGTTATAAAATTCTGGAGTATTGCTGCACCAGTGGCTTGTGTGTGCAGCCATATTAGCTCATTAAGGGTTAACAAAAGCACTCATTATATCAGTAAAGGCTTATTTGTCATTCATCTGGGAGAATGATTACAATAGGGGAATAGACATTTAGAGCTTTAATGAACTAAGAATTCAGATAAGAGAGCTTGTGCTCTTGATGGGTTCACTGATGTGTTGGCAAATGTGGATAAGTAGAAGATAAGGCTGTATGTGAGTGTAATCAGTGTAGGGTGAGATGTAGAACATATGAAGCGAACGAGAGAGGAATGGATGGCAGACAGAGGATCTGAGGTGAGAAAAAGAGAGTGACAGGGAGTGAAAGATGAAGATTGAGTGAAAGGTGCAACTGTTGATAGGTTTTCAAGGTGGCCTCAGAAACAAAGAGTGCTGAAGTGGTGGAGATCTGCCTGAGCTTCAGTTTAGGGTCAGTATTAGGGTGAGAGTGATAGTCTGATGCCTCTTTTCAACCGTGGCAGAACTGCTGCTCAGCAAGGGATCTCTGAATATCTGTCATAACCGGTCCCTGATCCCATTGACTAGACTAGATGAATGATGACACACACTCTTACACCATGTCTACAGTTGAGCGGCTGAGAGCGGTGCAATGTGACCTGACAAAAGCCAACAGAAACAGTTATGATCAGTCATTCTGTCACTGAATGTAACACAACGAGACGAGTTCCCAGTAGTAAACTGATGCCCCATTCTATTTATGACGCATTGCTAACTCTTGTGCTACTTTTGGTGTAAGGGAAAAAATGTTTGCTGATGATTGTGAGATGAATCCAAACCGTCAAACTTGGGTACACTGTTGAAGTCAATCCGCTATTAAACAACATCACTAGCCAATAGCACTTTTGTTCTCGGAATCATTAAATCCATGAAATACTGTTTATTACATTATTACAGTATTACTGTTTTTTAGAATTCTTCTGAACATTCTACCCGTCATCCGTCATTATTCACAAAATTATGCAATCTCAGCACCCTTTGTTTTAGATTTTTGTATACATTAGACTCTTAACAATAAATGAGCCCACTTCTAATGTTTATTTTTCAATGTACCATAATAGTTTTTTTTAGAATATTTAAACAGTGCCATCGGATTTTGTGAAGTATTGAGACACATAGATTTATCATTCACTCTGTACACAGCCAGCCAGTGCATTTGTGGTAAAATATTGACAGACAAAACTTTTAGCTAATGCGAAGACTATTCCAACACGTGTGGGATGTTATTGTCCAGTCATTGGACATCATGTTGTTTTATGGTTATATGTACTGAGCATTCAGCAGTGACCTCTCTGACCTGTCGCTGCGTAATGTATGTACTGAGAGGAAAGACGAAAGTGTTTTATTTTTTATTTATTTTTTATTTTTTTAGACTGAATGCTGTCTTCTATGTGAATAACTAACCATCAGTGTAGGATTTCGGTATGGAGAATTATTATTAAATATATATATATATATATATATATATATATATATATATATATATATATATATATATATATATATATATATATATATATATATATATTTCTTTTGAAGGCTGATTGCTGTCTGAATCTCCTATTTTATCAGCCTATTAAACCGTACCTCATATATATATATATATATATATATATATATATATATATATATATATCTATATATATATATATATATATAATTATTATTATTATCATTATTATTAAAAAGAATGGTTTTGTATATGTGGTACAAGTAAAAGGGGACTCTTGAGCTCCAAGTGCCTGTTTTTAGAAAAGGCTCCAGTAAGTTAATCTGAAAAACTGTTTTCTTCTGTAAAGAACCTTTCGTTCAATGGAAAGGTTTCATTGATGTTAAAGGTTCGTCATGGAACCAGCAATGCTAAAAATGAACCTTTATTAATTGTTATTACACAATCAGCCCACAATCAATCATGCCACAACGTGTGTAACACTTGGGTGTAATAATACTTCATTTATTTACATTAGGATAGATTTGCCAAAAAAATGAATTATGTCATTATTTACTCACCCTCATATCATTCTAAACCTTTAAGACTTCTGTTTATTTTCAGAACAAAAATGGTTGCATGGACTTTCAGTGATGGGACACAAATTATGAGAGGAAAATATTAATGTCTTAATTTGTGCTTAGAATGCGAACGGATATCTTATGGGTTTGGAATGTCAAAAATTTTGTGTAAATAAATAATTGGAAACGCTTAATGTGGCAATACAACTGCAAATGCAGTACAGACATGACATTTATTTGTACAGTCGGTTATGCTGCACAGTGTCTACAGCTGTTTCATTTTTCAATCTAAAAGAAAAGATGTATTTTATTTTTTATTTCAATATGTTTATTAAACAGTCTAGTAGAGAAAGAGAGAGGAAGAGAAACTGATTAAATAGATAAAAGAAGTGCAGATTTGAAGGAACTGCTGAGGAGGAACAGTAAGTGGCACAGCTAAGACATGAATTAAATGGAGAAAGAAGTTCATGTCTGGGTTAGAGACGAATATGGTGTATGAACGGAAAAGGTGGAATGAAGGAAAGCATGCGATGAGTAATGATGAATGGCAGTGCGGAGGACAGCGGAACAAGTGTAGCCACAGTACGAGTCTCCATGCATTAGTCTCTCTCTCTCCAGTCCTCCTCGCCTTCACTCTATCAGACCTTATTACTTACTGCTGTTCTTCACCGTGACCTATTAAACCTTATCATTGGCCTGCTGCCTGCCAGTTTTACGCCTCTGCTCTTCTTATTAAAAACACTCATGACACTTATACTACAATGCAGTTGCTTGGTGTACACACACACAGGGGCCTCCCACACACATCCCTGAGAGCAGCAGATCATGTCGGTGTGTCTGTGTGAGTATTAGTACTTCTGAGTTGTTTAAGAATGTATTCTGGATTTGTTGGTTGGCTGGAAACCAACTCAAGACCTTTGCAACACGTCCAAGGTCAAGTAGTGTTTGTTTGGCTTTGATTTGAGGTGAGCTGAACATTGCTGCTAGTCAATAATCATTTCCAGTGGGCATTTCAGCTGTAAGAATTTATTCTGACTTTAATAAAAAGAAAAAAAAAAGTTAATGTTGACATGAAATGCCTTTTTTTGTTGTCATATTGATGATTTCAATTAAATGTGTGAATAACTTGAGCGAACATACAATTTCCTTGTAAGCTGTTTTTTATGTTGAGGCACGCATACATGTTTGCCTTGGGTGATTCACACAGTCAAAGCGTTCAAGGCATAGCTGTATACATTATAAAGCAAACACACATGACATCTCTATTAAAAAGCAACCGTCTTTCTTCACCTCTAGCACGAATTCCTTCTCAACACATTTTTTCTTATTACAGCCTGGATTCATATTCTCTAGACAACCTCCGACCTCTTCCTCAATTTATTTCCATTGATGGAAGTGGGCACGGACACGTGCTTGAAGACTTCAGGTCACATGGGTATTACTGGTGGATACAGTCTCCTTTCGAGGTTAGACAAAGATTTGGGGGGTGAGCATGTCGAATCAATAGACAAATTAGAATGACAAATCTAATTTATCTGATCAAGGACACTTATCGAATGATGTGTAGCCTCATGAGGTCATTTGCCCATGTTTGAACAGACTTGTGCCTGTAGATGATGCACAGGGCCTTTTGTGAATAGATGGCATACTTTATTAATTTCTTAGTTTTGTCAAGGATTTTAATGTAATACATCATAGAAATTATTCATCTAAAATTCACTTTTATCGAAAAGCAGTTTCTTATGTTTCCTTTAGAGAATCGTAAAAAAAGAAGAAGTTATAATTGAAAATATATGTGTATTAATATTAAATGATACATATATGATCTTGATCTTTTTTAATTAAATATGTTTTATTTTTTTATCTCATTCTCATATATATATATATATATATATATATATATATATATATATATATATATATATATATATATATATATATATATATGTATGTATGTATGTATATGTGTATATATATATATATATATATATATATTAGGGGTGTAACGATACGCGTATTCGTATTGAACCGTTCGGTACGACGCTTTCGGTTCGGTACGCGGTACGCATTATGTATACCGAACGGTTCGTTGGAGTAATTAATTATATTTGAAAAAAAAAAAAAAAGAGAGAGAGAGAAATATAATGATATGCGTTCAACAAGGTAGCCCAATAACCCAAACAACGTAACAGGCAACGCCCCTGACACTCCCGAAGAAGAAAAAAACACCATCTTATATGTTTATGTTAGGCTCAGCAGGCGCTCGCTCACTCAGTACGCGCTGAAGGCTCGTTGCAAAATAGCCAATGCGTTTAACAGACTAGAAATGAGAAGATCCTCCAATAACCAACAGGTCTGGTGTTTGGGTGCACTTTGGATTCCCTTTAAGCTATAATGGTGATGGCAAGAGAGTGGTGGATAAAAAAACAACGGTATGTCGCATCTGCAACATGACAGGGTACACCAGCGGGAATTAAAAAAAAAAGATATATGCGTCAGTACTATCTGGGAAAAGACGAAAAAAAGGAGAAACATGCACGCAGCAAACTATCCCTGCAGCATTTAGAAACTATAGCTTACAGGGAATCCAACCCAAACACCAGACCTGTTGGTTATTTTAGGATCTTATATTTCTGGTCTGTTAAATGCATTAGACATTTTGCAACGAGCCTTCAGCGCGTGCTGAGTGAGCGAGCGCCTTAGGGTCCGTTCACATATCGTGCCTAAAAACGCATGGAAAACGCTAAGCGCGTCTTTCTCCTCCTTTCCAAAGCGCTTGGGCAGAAGCGCTCATGAGGCGTCTGTCTTTGCTAAGCAACAATGACGTGCTCTCTCCATGAGACGCGGAAATTTCAGCGAAGGATAGATGGATTTGCAGCTCTAAAAATCGCTTGCATTAGCTCTGCTACTAAATTTATTTCAAAATTGCAATCCATATACAACTATGATCAGCTGATCCTTCATCTTGGCTGAGCTCTCAACGTTGTTACGGGAAAGGATGAAGCTGATTGGTTAGTTCTTGTCACATGACCCGCGGTGCGCTTGCGGCATTCTGAAAAGTTGAGATGTTTTTACATTTTGCTGTATCTAAAACGTATCGAACCGAACCGAACCGAACCGTGACATCAGTGTATCGTATCGAACCGAACCGTGAATTTTGTGAACCGTTACACCCCTAATATATATATATATATATATATATATATATATATATATATATATATATATATATATATATATATATATATATATATATATATGCCATTTTACAGAATTACAAAATCTATATATTCAAATCTTAGATTTTCACTAAGATCCTTTTAGTATCTTCTGACAGTAATGTTTAAAATATCTTAATATATGTATCTTAAAATATTTTAAGCTTAATATATGTAAAATCATAATTTATCTGGTACTTTTAGGGTCCCAAACCCTAACCCCTTAAAATTCTACTTATGAAAATAATATTGTAATATTTTTTTGCATTTTATTCCGTTGTTTTTAAAAATATCTTTGGTGATTTGTAAAGTGAATGTAATTATATATATGAAACTTAATGTAATAATAATAATAATAATAAAAATGTGTCCCTCATTTTCAAGTCTCTACTAAAACAGTATTTTAGTCCATTGGCTGAGACTGAAATGAACTATGCCCCTATATTTATGATCACAAATTATTCCTGGGACCCCCTCTTACTCATAGCTACATGGTGAGTAGATAGGCCCTATCATTTTGAGGTAAATGTGCTCAAAAGTCTGAAAATGTGTGTTTAACTTTTAGGAATTTGAAATAATACTTTTTGTACAGTTATACAAATGTTTAGTATTTTAGTATCTTATAGAGGTGTTTTGGTATGCGAGTTAAAACTCTGTAATGTGATGTGGTCACTACCAAAACATGACAGCCAAAACAAGGGATGTTTTTTGAAGAATAAAACATTGAATTATCAACTAAAATATTATGAGAGTGTTTGGTTCAGTCTATATTCAAACTAATGAATTCTTAACTCTGAAATCAGTATGATTAACTTTAGGCCTTTTACAAAGAAATTGGATTCAAAATACAGCAAGTCTCAAAAATTGCACTTTAAATATTATTACTGAATGATTTACTGGTGAAAACGTTTTAATAAAATAGCAAAAGAATATATTTACAAGCTAAATGTAAATAAAATCTTAATTGATCTTAACTTTATGAAAATACAATATGTGAATTAACTGCACAATTACAAGAAATGTGTACCTTGTATATTATACAATTTGTATTCAAACAAAATGTTTGGAAAATGACTTGAACCAGTTCTGTCGAATGGAGTTGTTTGTGCATGTGTTTGTGAGCTTTTGCACACACACACACACACACACACACACACACACACACACACACACACACACTCAGGAGGAGCGTCTGGCAGATGAAAGTGAGCACAGAGATACAGTTACACCCAGAGTGTGATGCACCCATTACGGTCAATTTACAGAAACCTGGTTCACAGTGAACCCTCTCAGACTCATCATGCCACAGCAGCTCTCAAATATCCCTTTCAACTTACACTATTTCAGCTCATTTGCTGAGCCACTGATGGGAGGGCCACTAGGTGGGGTTGTCAAGGTCCTTATGCCACCAGCCCTCCTGCTCGTCCCTCAGGACCGGCAAAGAGAGGCCATTTCTCATGCTTAAAAGGGGAAATGCATTTGGGGGCAGGGTGGTCTGAGAGGAGGAGGTCAGCCTCCCTTCATCTTCCCTCCCCCTGACACAGGGATTAATGTGCAGTGATGTCGCAGGGAGACCAGCATGAATTAGGGATGGGGAGCAGAGAGCATAGGCGACCCCATGTGACTCCAGAGAGATCATTTCTGAGAGCAAAAACATGCAGCAGCCTAATTACATATACAGATTGTGTTCTCTGAGTATGACATTCACATATGTAATATGGAAAGTGCTGGCCAGCAGTCCAGAGGAAACAGTGTGCCCACTTACCCTGCTTTTACTCTCCCTGGTTTTCATCTGTGTATTAAGCCCATGAAACACCAAAACAACAGGTCAAAAAATCTGCACTGAAAAGACTTCAGCCAACAGCCAACTAACTAGCACATACGTTTTCTGCCTATGTGAGAGAATATCTGCAGGTGGAAGTAGTCTATATTTGTTTATTTAAAAAGAAAGGGAAACTAGGTCTGCAAATTAACAAATTGTAAAATAAGCAGCGCTTGCTTACCATTTTGAAAATGGATCATGCTGATCACTTTCTTTATTTGAGATGCCCATGTTGTTATAAAAGTAAAAACGTGTATAGACCTTAGTCATGGGAGGTCCGTATTTTAAGTTTTGAGAGGAATGAAAACAAGGCTGTGAGGGTTAAAAGTACAGTGCGATAAACAGATTGTATGATGTACAGATGTTTTAAAATACTAATTATTCAGTTTCGAAAGCTCCAATTTGTGAAAATTACATGATCTAGGACCTTTATACAGTAATAAGACTAAGTTTATCCTTCACAGCCTCATTTCCATCCATGTAAAATTCAATATGGTGTCTAAACTCACTTAGGTCTATTGGAATGCTAAGTAAGGATAACCTAAAATAAGTCATTCTAGTAATTCAATGCTTTCATCACTTTTGCTTTTCTTTTTGTGCAGAGGTTTGTTAAGCTGAACAGCCAATCAGATTGATCTGTCTCACCGACTACTGATTGAGTTTTGTGCTCAGTTGGCACAAAAGTCATTGAAAGGGTCCAACAGTGTGGAACGCCTCAAAAACTGAGCTGACAGACATTCTCAGACAACAGATGATAAGCTCGGTGCGTCATGCCCTTTAGAAACTTCCAATAGACACATCCTCTTTCTTTCTGTCTTACAGAGACAACTTCATAACTTCCCCTCATTACAGTCCTCTCATATCAATACCATCCTCAGATTTGTAACTTTTCCATCTCTCATTTTTATTCATGTTGCTCTTCCTTTTCTCAATCCCACTTCATCTGCACTAAAATGTCATGTCAGCCCAAGAAGACACGGTCTTGCTCTCAGTCGCCAGTGCTTCATGTCTGGGACAGGATTGGTGACTGTGTCAGTGTAGGAGAGTGGTGCTCCATTCTCAGGGGCTTCATTCTGAAATGGGCTTCTCATCCCAGATTACAGCTCTGCTCCACACCTAGCAAGTTCACTGTTATCTCCAGCTCAACATTTGGATCCCATCGGGAGTTAGTCTGGAGACATCTACAGAGAAATGGAATGGGAGAGAATTCAATGAGACCATTGGAATCCACCAAGATAGGAACAGTTTAAGAATCTCTGAGGAGTTTATTTCATTATTTCATTCAGCTGTTTGAATCATGGCATGAAGTCTATCTGTAAAAATATAAAAGCATTTGCAGTAAAAATGCAGTAAAACACTAATATGAAATGACTTAAACATGACTTAGTACTTGCAGCAACTTGTGTTGGGAAGCACATTTTTTGTAGTTGGTCACCAGGTTTGCAGACATCTCAGGAGGGATTTCGGTCCACTCCTCTTTACAGATTATTTCTAAATCCTTACGGTTTCTTGGCAGTTGTTTGGCAACTCAATGTTTCAGCTTTTCTATAGATTTGAGGTCTGCAGACTGGCTAGGCCACTCCATGACCTTAATAAGCTTCTTCTTGAGCCACTCCTTTGTTGCCTTAGCGGTATGTTTTGGTTTATTGTTATCCTTGAAGACTTATCCATGACCCATCTTCAGTGTTCTGGCTGAGGGAAGGAGGTTATTGTCCAAGATTTTTTTAGTACATGGACCCGTCCATTTGCCCCCTCAATGCAAAGTCGATCTGTACCCAGAAAAACATGCCCAAAACATAATGTTTCCATCTCCGTGCTTGACTGTAGGGATGTTGTTCTTGGGGTCATAGTCAGCATTTCTCTCTCTCGCGCCAGAGAGCTCAATTTTGGTCTCATGGGACCACAGCACTTTCTTCCAAGCCTTCTCTGAATCATTTAGATGTACATGTGCCTTCTTGAGCAGTGGTATCTTGCGGGCTCTGCAGTATTTCAGTCCATTGCGGCATAGTGTGTTACCAATGTTTTGCTTGGTGACTGTGGTCCCAACTCCCTTAAGATCATTAACAAGCTCCTCCGTGTAGTTTGGGGCTGATCCTTCACCTTTCTCATGATCATACTTACCCCATGAGGTGAGATCTTGAACAGAGCTCCAGACCGAGGCCGATTGACGGTTGTTTTGTATTTCTTTCATTTAAGACTAATCCTACCAACAGTTGTCTCCTTCTCACCAAGCTTCTTGCTGATGGTCTTGTACCCCATTCAAGCCTTGTGTAGATCTACAATCTTGTCTCTGGCATCCTTTGACAGCTCTTTGGTCTTGCCCATGATGGTGGGAGAAGTTGGAATGGAAAATACAGATTGTGTGGACAGGTGTATTTCATTTACAGACCCTTTCCCCGCTACACACAGAGTATGTACACATATAGTATGCATGCACGCACACACACACATACACACACATGCATATATACACATAAAATGACTTACCAGAGTTATACTTACTTAACACCTGCAAACTGCAGAGCAATTTTTTAAACAGTACTTCTGAGCCATCATGTCCATCATTACACTATTAGTGTCTAAGCATGTGTAATTAATTGTTAGCTCTTTTCTTTTAAAGATTCTCTTTTATCTAAAGATTCGAAATTGATTTAATTGAGCTAATTCCAAATTGAATTTGACTAGCTAATGTTGAAATCAGTATATCTCAAACAGTTCTGTTTATACTACTTCGTGGCCAACGAGCATATAAATAAAATTATAATTTACTGTAGCTATGAGCTAGGTAGCACAGAATCTGGGCAAGATTGTATTTCAAAATACATGGACCCAAGACAATGCTTCTTTATAAATGAAACACTAATATATTGATCTACTTTTAAGGTTACATGGAACTACTCCGTGAACACACATACACACACACATACAGTTACTGAAGATGAGGATTGACTGAAATTGAATTAAGTCCCAAGGTTCTAGTATTGGAGAATCACAAAAGCAGAGATTTGTCATTTGTGCTGAAAAGCAGGGTTCAGAAGAGTTGGAGATTCGCTTATTGTCTCGTCTCAGGGAATCCCGCGCCTCGGATTGGTTGCAGATCTGTTGTCTGGATGACGTCTTTGAAATTGGTGACAAAAAGGGTTTTCCTTGTAACTGCTGAAGTCGGTTGTCTTAGCTACGGATGGTGAAGCACTGGAAGTTCTTCTGAGAGTTTCTTCTCAGCTTTAGACTTTGAAGCTGTTGCAGGGCTTATCCACGCCCCGTATTGTTCCTTTCCCATGCATGAATTAAAACACTTTTTAATTCATCACTGTGGAACTGTCTTTGCGGGTTTTGCTAATAACTTCTATAAAGTTTCTTAACGTGCATACGATTCCAGATTTCATTCATACTAAAGTAGTGCAAATAAAACAAGCTTTCATTCAACACTAAACTTTCCATATCTTGCACATATTTAATGGCTTTATCTGCTAAAAGAAGATATAACACATATTATTTGTGAATCTATGCCCTTTCATACTTTGAAATGATTGTCATTTGAACTCATCTATATGAGTTCTTTTGTTTGTACAAAGGAAAAGCATGTGTTTTTCTGGAATGTAGAGAAAGGAGGGAGAAAGTGGGGACAGTCCTGAGGTGTCTGTCGCTGGAAACTTTCAGTTACAATGTTGTTTGATCTGTTGTTCAGTTAAACGTTATTGCTCTTCCCGTGAAACATGAAGCCGAGTCAGCAGGGGACAATCAACCATTTGCTGGCATGGCTCTAAACAAAAGGGTTTTTTTGTTTCTTGGATTATCAACATTCTTTGTCTTATCACTGCTTTAGACGACTCTTGAAACAACTGGGTGCCTTGGTTTCTTTCCTTTGATCGATTTTACAACTTGCAAAATGGTTAGGGGGTGAAGCTTTAGATGTCTCTGGAATGTAGAGTTTCAACGGCTCATGTGATGATTCACAGGTTTATTTGTGTCTGTTCGACAGGGTCCCTACACATGTGTACACCAAACTCCCCCTCAAACGAGAGAGTGAGACAGAGTCCATCAGCACTCATGAGCCACTTGAATGGGTTAAAACAGAAGGATGATGGAAGACATTCACTGTCCGAAACATCCTGTGCAAGAAATAATACGAGAAATAGAGTGACAGCGATAATAAAGCACAGATGGACGACACAAATCAGCCAGTTTTAATGACGTGAGAGAATTAGCCAGGACAATCTGTCTGGAGAGTCAATCATTTGATTGGAGCTAATGAAGTGGGTACATGTCTTTTGAGAAGCATCTAGCGTTGCTAAATTACAGCTCATCTTATACAGAAAAAAAAAGAAAACTGTGCCCAGTGAAAGTTCAGTTTCATAGTTATCAGACAATGACCACCAGCAGATGCGACATAGCTGAGCTGAGAGGAAGTGCGTGTTATTTACAGGCATGAAAAAAAAAAGTACAGCATCAAAGGAAGAAATTGAGAGGATGACAAAAATAGAGGGTGAATTTGAAGACCTATTGAAAAAGTGGGTTTGAGACACAAGACAGACAGACATGTAAGCCAAAATGGGCACGGTGGGCTTATTTACCAGCAATGTGTTTCTTCTCGTATGTTTCTTATCTCTGTCAGACCATACAAATCTTAAGCGAGTCTACCTGGCTTCATTAATTTTTAATTTGCCAAATGACTAACTCAGACAAAAAGAATAACTTTGTCTAATCATTTTTCCTATGATGCCAGAAGATAATATAATCCTAATTGAGGTGCTTGCTTGACCCGTTAATGTGAAACAAAGCGGTAGTTTATGCAATACATTTGTTAGTCAAAAGCTTGCTGCTAGTTGAGCTTATATAATGCTTTCAATAGTTAGTTTTTTGATGGTGCACATGCTTAAAGTTGAGTCTTAACAACCGTCCTCCACTCCTTCATAGTTCTGTGTCCGTGTTTTAACAATCCACCCATCTACCCTTTCTTCTCCTCTCTCTCTCTCTGTTTATCGCTGTCTCTTCTCTCTCAGAACTGATCGACGGCACTCCCACCCTGAAAATTAACCACGGCTCGGGTACATTGGTCCTGCAGTTGCCGGGCAACGTGAATGTAGCGGACAGACGTTGGCACAGACTGGACGTGAGGAGCAACAGCAAAGTAAGTGTTCACCATTAGCAGGCGACTGACTGCTGAGCCCAATCGAGCCGAGGCCCTCTCTCCTTGCCAGCTTCCTCCTATAATGCTGTGGTCACAGCTGTTAAGTAGGGTTTACTTGATCCTAGACATTGTTTAGTGTGATCATCTGTATTCAGTGTTGCCAGGACTGTTTCGGATTCAGCGGCTTCTCCGTTGATGCTAGGCTCTGTAGTAGTCCTGGCATGTAGTCTTGCTGTGGTGCAGTTTGCCTTAGGGTCAGTCTGAAATTGCTTGAACTTATAACGCTTATTTTTCAGTACAAACAGGATGCAAGCATCCTGCTTTGTGTGAAAGGAACATTGCAGCTTGGAGCTTTTAGACTGCAGTAAAGATAGTTTGCGGTTTGATATTTTATGCAGCAAAGCTCCTGTCTATAATCCCCTTTGTAAGTCCACTAGTAAGGAAAGTTTGAGGTTTTAAGACTATTACTAATAAATATGCAGACTGCTGGAATATAAAATCATTGTTTTAGGTTGTGCTAGATTTGTGAACAGTTTCACAATTGCATTTTATCGGGTGTCAGTGTTTCTCTTTGCTCTGTCCCCTTTTTCTTGTATAATAATGTCATATGTTGCTGTTCCGGTGAATAGCGGCCCATAGGACAAATAAATACATTTGTGTGTGTGTGTGGTCAAATATATTTTAAATATATGCTAAATATATGTTGCAAACAGAGAAACTCAATTAAAAATATTTTGAAATAGGAAATATATTTTGTTTCAAACTTCATATAGCCTAGCAAAATATATTTTAAAATGAATTTCTGGGGCAAGAAAATGCTTTTTCTTGGACAAAAATACATATATTTTTTTTTTACATAAGCTTTTAAAAATATATATTTCTATATTACAAATATAATTTCACAAATATGCAAAAAAATCGTATTGAAAATATATTTGTTATTATATTTTTGTATTAAGAAAAAAAAAAAATAATATATATATATATATATATATATATATATATATATATATATATATATATATATATATATATATATATATATATATTATATCTTTTTAAATGTATTCTCAATTCTTTAAATGTATTCTCAATGTTTTGCTGTATTGGGTTGTCCCATGCCATTATGTAAATCAGCTTATGCACTGCTATTATAGACTATAGCCCTGTTTAACCAGAAATGATTTCAGATTTAAATCTTTTACAAGAATTACAGCAAAAGCCAGTTTGATGAAATAATATATATTTTTATTGATACTTGAGAAATTCCAGTGTATTACCAGTGTAAACTCCTTTGACTTCTACGGACTCAATTAAATTCCTTTCAATGTTAAGAAATGTGAATAACTGTAAGAGGTCTTTCATGGTGCTACATATGCTGCGGTGTGAATTTGATAGGTGCTTGATATAAAATAAATGGTGCTTTAAAAAGTTCTTGAATTAGGTGTTCATGAAAGAGTGGGAAACCCTGATATTAATCAAGCAGTTTAATCTAAGTCTTCTGAAGAGACATGGTTGCTTTATGTGATGAAGAAGTTTAATTTATTTTATTCACATATAAATATTGATCAATATATAGAGCATATCAAATACTGTATGGTCATTGGCATCTCAACCGTATGTATGAGAACAAACCTCATTGGTTCTCACATCCAGCAAGCACATTTGAGCTTCAGAAGACTTGGGTTAGAAGTTTGGAGCAACATGAGGAGAAGTAAATGATGACAGCATTTTAATTTTGAGTGAATTATCCTTGTTTCCACGTTCTATGTTATGTCTGCATATGTCTGTCCGTTTATGTTTGTACAAAAACCTCAACTTTGACTGGGGTCTCAGACCCAAGGACAAAGCTTGAAATATGGACCTAACTTTAAAGACATTTTGAAAATGTTACATTTATGTTTACAATCTCAGAGACCCCCAAAACATGAATCAATCCAATACATTTTTACATTCTACATTTTTCAGTACACACTGTACCTCTTCTGCCAGATGATTTCATTCATTCTATTTTTCAGCAGTGATTTTGCTGAAGTCAGATGTAACTCAAACATTCCTTTTTCAGGAGGTTCGTTTTACACTTGACCGCTGTGCAGGAGCCACTATCATGGAGATGGAGGGAGTGGGCAGCTGGCTAACTACTGAAGACCACACTTCATGTGAAGTTACTGGCATCACACCAAACATGGACAAGTAAACCACTTCTCTTTACACACCAATGCATAGTTGTTTAAAATATAAAAAAAAATTGACCCTGATGAATCATTAAAAATCGTTCTTCCTCCATGATAGCAGGACGCAGTGGACGAGTCAATGAAACAACCATTACCCTCCTTTTTCTCACTCTACATATGGGACTCATGCCAGTTATGGACTCACTAATGTCTATAATACTTATAATTACAGAAAGGTCTCAATCTAAAAGGTCAAATGAATTATCATAGTGAATCTCTAGAGAAACATGACCTCTCCATAGCATACAGCACATTAGTAACTCGTGTGAGAGAAGCAAACGAGGCTAGGGTAATGACCTCTTCTTATGTGCTTTCAGGCATCTGAACGTGACACAGGTGCTTCAGCTGGGAGGAGTGAATGAGAACCTGCCATATATCTACCCACAACTACAACACAAGCACTTTACGGGCTGTATCCGAAACCTTATCGTGGACAGCAAGGTGAGGAAATGCATGCATCGCAATACAGAGAGAGACAAATCTTTGACGAGATAAAGAAGCTTTATTATGCAAAGTCCTAGAACAGAGATGATTTTTATTTTTATATGATCCATATGAGACCGTGTCATATTATTTTTTTTTTTAGTTAAACATTTTGTGAAAACCATGCTACATTTTTGTCAGGATTCTTGATGATGAACAAAGGTCAAAAGAACAGTATTTTTTATTGTTTTCCCTTTTTAGATTCGCAAAGACAGAAAAAAAAAACATGCCATGACTTCTTATGGTTGCGTCCACCCTCAGTTTTGAGTTTTTTTGGAACAAATATACCAGCCATAGATTTTTCTAGTACATATCCCAGCATAGTTCTGTCAGAATATGTACTTTTAACCATTTAGCTGCTGAGGGAGATTTGATTGTAAGCTGTGTATTGCCTAGTTCACACTTTCTCCCTCCAAGAAGTTTTATTTGAAGTGAGGTATAATAGACCATGCCACTGTCCATAGTCTTATAAACCAATCTGTGATTTCACCCCACCTTATGTCAAGGTTTGTTACAATGAGTGACTATTTGTTTCTCATTGTAAATTTATGATTCAGCTGAAGATTCTTGAGTCCAAAACACTTAACCAGTGGTCATCAGACACAAAGAAACAGAAGAGAAGTGTTCACTTATAGGCTACCAGGGCTTGACTGGAGAGGAAGCCATAGACTTTTAAAGGAGGAAGTACAGAGGTAGAATTGCCTTTTTCAATCAGTTTACTTTTGCTGTCTCCCTGTTAGTGATGTGATAATTCTGAGCAGGCTTTCTGGTGGCAAATACACAGTGTTATGGAGTGCATGGAAAAGTAGTTTTAAGATTTAATGATATTATGCCATTTACTGAGCCACTTTGGGAGGTACATCCAGGGAACTGCAGTACATTACTTAAAATGTCACACAGGTTTGCTTGAGCTGTGAATTCATAAAAAAAAAAAAAAAAAACCTTAAGGAAAATAATAAACCAAACACCTCTGAACCTTACATTGGAAAGGCTGACTGTTCAGAGGTTTACAAACAAACACAAAAACACCACAGCAAATGAAATAAGTGAGACGCCATCTGACTACCATCTCTAATGGGTCATTCAACTCCAACTACGAAAAAGTCACTCAAGAGCAAGAAAATCAAGCTGCATTTGTCACCGAACAATGATACTAATGGTCACAATAAAAGTTTTATAAAACGTTCCTTATTATTGTAGAAGTAAAAATCACAGGTACCACCAGTGGCGTGCACAGACCTCATTAGGGATGTTAATGGATGCAGGGCCGCTGCTGGCCAAATGGGTGCCCTAAGAAGTTTTACCCTCTCCCCCAAATTATTATGGAAGTAAAAAAAAAATAAAAACACTTACTATAGGGGTCAAAATAGAACTTTAATAAAAAAAATTAATGTAAACAACTAAATTGTAATTACATTTTATTATTTACAAATTACAATTGTAGCTAGACAGTTCCTATGGCTTAGTAATACAGTTGTCTGATTGATTTTATTGTCTCAAGCATTCAGAAATGACACAAAAGTGAGTTAGTTTTTGTAAGGGTTGTGATGTCCACATATTTTTGTTGAAGAATTTATAGAGGCTAGCATTTCTATTGCAAAAAGGTGGCCAAAAATGAAAGATTAAGTGGATATTTTAATTAAATGTTTGGTCAATATTAAACAAGGATTTGATCATCCTGTAAGTGTTACAACAGCAACTATCAGGCCTTTTAGAGCCCTTTGCAGGCATTTGTAATAATAGTCTATGTGCATAAATTGTTTCTTTTGTATTACATTTTTTATTTTAACAGTGTTATTAAATTTTTTATTAATTAACCAATCATTATTGTCTCATTGTTTTTATATGATGCAAGTTATGGCATTTTAAATGGAAAGCAATTTGAAGCATCAAAGCCATGGTTAATTTGTAGTCACCAGTGCTACAAGAACAAGGTTTTTTTTTTTTTTCATAGTAAAATTATGGTTAATTTTCGGAAGGGAACACTGAATCTCTAAGAGAATATTAATATTAAGGCAGATGCGGCGGTGATATTATCACAAACATAAAAACACGTTATTAACTTGTTATCAAAATCCCCAAAAGTTTTACAGGATTATAAAAGTACCTGAAAGTGATGCACGGGCCTCATCTTGCTTCAGCAACTGAGAGCAAGACAGTCTCGGTGAAATGTCCACTTCTGAAACCAGACTGGTTGCTGTCGAGGAGGATGTTCTATGTGAAAAGGCAGAGACTTGGTTTAAAACTGCTCGTTCAAGTGTTCAAGAAGGGAAGGGTTTGTAGTTCTCTAAAAGAGATGGGTTAAGGGTGGGTTTCTTAAGTAGTGCGGTTATACATGCCTGTTTAAATGCTGTGGGAAAAACACCAGTGTGAGTGCAGGTACAACTGCAGGAGAAGTGGCTAGAATGAGATTAGATGGAATGGGATCAAGTGGACAAGTAGTAGGTTTATTAGAAAAGATGAGTGAAGAGAAGGATGTGAACGAGTGTATGTTTTCTTGTAAAATGAAATTAAAATATAAAAATTTGCAATTTATAATGGACAACTGTCATTATTCAGAAATATAATACTGCTGAATTTTACTATTAATCAATGGATTTATTTTAAATTGTATGTATGTTTTGTTCTCTCTGTGTTACAAATGTCATCTATTGGTCATGTAATCTGGGATAGTGTTAAGGATTTAATGTTTCCACACTGTGGCTCAGGAGACACTGTATTTTATTTCTTCCTTTGTTAGGAAAAAAATGACAGTAAACCAACCTGTCTAATATAAAATAATAGTGGCAAACAGCAGTCGAGTGGAATTAATGCTGCCCTTTTGCTTACTTAGCTGTGCTGGTAAATCAGCCATGCTCTCTATCTGTACAAGGTGCAATTGTTTCATGCACAGGGTCAAACTCATGCTGCAGCTACTTCAGAAACACACACCGTTAGGAAGAGTGGGCATGAATAAATGGGAGTCATCAGATGAAAGGAAAATGTATCTAATGTGGTCTGTGGTTGTTCTGTTGTGAAGAGAATTTAAGGCCTCAAGGTTTCCCCATTCTTTTAATACAGAGCACTGCAGGCCTGCTTTTTTAAATGTCTGTGGCCTGCCCAGCATGGTAATACTAATTATGGCAGGCTGATAAGATAAAATAAGATAAAACATTCTCTTTTCACCTCTTCACTTTTCAAGGCTTCCCAGTTTGGCCTATCCTGAGCATTATTTTCTGCCTTATTTATATTTCCACAAGCTTATTATTATTATTATTATTGTTATTATTATTATTATTATTATTATTATTATTATTATTATTATTACTTTTTTCAGATTAATGTTACTCCCAAGTGTTTTGGTGACTTCTGTAAGTCTGTAACCCTCACATTGACTCTCTCTCGCTCTCAGTTTTATGACCTCAGTTCACCAGCTGATTCCTCTGGTAGTGCTCCAGGATGTCTAATGACGGACAATAGTTGTGTGAACATGGGCTTTCCTTCCTGTGGGACCCGGGGCCGCTGCCATGGAGAGTGGGGTTCCTTCAGCTGTCAGTGCACACCTGGGTACAGCGGGCATCAGTGTGAAAAGGGTAATTACACAGCAGTTGTTCCAAAGTTTTAGAACTATGTCTATTTGCACAGGTGGAATGTGAGAGAGACTGAGCCTTCGTAGATAAAGCAGATAAGTCATTGCTAAAGAGAATGACTGAATGGATGTGAAAACTCTCTCTCTCTCTCTCTGTGTGTGTGTGTGTGTGTGTGTGTGTGTGTGTGTGTGTGTGTGTGAAAGCTTTTCAGTGGGGCAGTGAATATATTTGAATTGCTCTGTGTAGGAGGGATAGTGTGAGCACCCAGGCAGCATTTCACGCATGCCGAATCTTGGCACAAATCATATTCAGAAGTGTTATGAATTTGTAGAGCTTCTTTATGTATTGCAACTGGAACATCCTGTGATATTCTCACACTGCTTTTCACTGTTTATGCCTGCTTTTTAAGGACTGCATCTGAAGAACACATTTGTGTGTTTTACAGAGGTCCCTGAGTATTCTTTTGATGGAAGGAGTCACATACACTTTCAGCTGGCCTTCACTCTCCCAGCCAGACACACACAGGTTCAGGTCCTGGTCCGGACACGCAAACACAGTAGCTCTATCCTCAGCCTGCTGTCCAAAGAACAGAATGAATATCTCAAACTGGAGGTTAGTGCTCTTGAAAGCATTTTTTTTTTCTCTCTCATGCTTTTCATTTCCCTTGAATAAAGCAAATGCATTATCAAGGTTTTCTTTCTGGTGAAGATTTATTATTATCATGTTCTTTTTGAAAATAATTTTCTTTTCAGAAGCCTCACATATTAAACAACAACAACAACAACAGAAAAGTTGTAAAAAAGTACAAAAACTTTACCAAACCTTTGAACAGTAATAGAAGAGTGCATATAAATGAACAATACATTTTTGTCACATTTCAAGTATAGATTTACATTCATTTATTATGAAATAAATTTAAATTAACTTTGAACAATATTATACTTATAAATTAACATTAACTTAGATATTATACTAGACATATTGAACACCTTGCCAACACACTGCCAAGTGATTTTTTATTATTATTTTTTTTTTATGTTTTTAATGTCTCTTCTGTTTCCCTACAAATTTGTGCCAATGAAATGTCCTTACAACGAATGAGCAACGTCGACCGCCAGCATATAAAGATTATTTGTTCTTGACGTGCTCTGTAATAGCAGCCCATCTGGCAGACCCCAAGTACGTTGTTGCAACAGCGGTGCAATGTGGGAATTTGAATGGAGCAATGAGTTTGTGTTTAATCATAGAGGCATTAGTATGCGTCTCCCGATTCGGCTGATACACTTGCAGAATGCATGCCATCTACCCTCACACTCCAAGGCTGTCTCATTTTTTCAAAACCTGCTTTAAGATGATGCAGTTGGATTGCTGATTGCTGCTTTGTTTCTCTCCCACTCCCTCTCTCTCCTCTCCTTTTTTTCTGTCTCTCTTTCTCTCCCATGTAAATCGTGTCTTATTTATCTGTGGCATGAATTAGACGTGTCTGTGAGACAGGTTAGAAGACATTCTATATCCCCTAAAGTGGCAGGCTACAGATTTTATTACCTACTATATTATGATTCTTCCGGGGCTGCACAGGGGTGCAGAAACTGATGCTGCCTTTGTGCCATGTGCAAAAGATTAAAACCTAATCTCATGCTGTGCTTCTCTCAATTACCTTAGCAATAATGCTAATTGATGTGATGTGCCAATACCCATTTAGCATTGCCTGTTGTATCTGATTATGACGCATCATCTCACAGAGACACTTCTAGCAAGGTGTTCTTGTCATCAGCAGATGAGGAGGAAATAATAGTTTGATCATCTAATTTCTTCTCAAGAGACTTAGCCACAACTTCATAGTGGCAGCAGAATATCAATACAGTGTGTGTTTCTCTTTAAATTCTAGGTATTCTGACTAGTTTACTGTGAGATGTATTGAGGTGTTTTCATCTCATAATTTTAGCCATTAGACCCAGATATTTAGGAGTAGCTCAAATGGATGCTGTTTTTATAATATCCAGAATAGATTTAAAGTTGGTCAGTTGTGGTATACAAAGCCAAATGTTAAATCATTAGTGCTTACTTGTGCCAGTATTCTGTAGTATGGTATATCACAATAATTGACATGCACAATATTGTTATTGTGGGGCCTTCAAAATACTGTGAATAATTATTTATTACAAATTATTCCGATTTTTAAATGCAATTAAATAATACTTTTCCCATCAACTGGTTAATAAGCACAAAACTGCTGTATGCTGCATCAATGAGGCATGAGCACTCTGATGTAAACAAACCCAACAAGTTGAGAAGTGCATGGTAGAACGAGTGAATGCACATGCACTCTTTGACAGCAGATGGCACTGATGGAACAGCAAAAATGCAGCCATTACCCCATAATGTAGCTGCGCTATGTTCTAAAACATTTAATATCATGTCATCTGGCCCAGTGAAGTGCCTTTTCCTTATCCTGAAATCGTTCAAAGCAGACAATGAATTTCTTTTGGTCTTAGATATTACCCTACTCCAGATTTGGGGTGAAGCGCACAATGCACTAGAGCTGAAGATCTTTGCCCGAACCCGACGGGACCCGATGGGTTCGGGCTTCATTTATATCATCTTACACGGGGCTCGGGCCGAGCTCAGGCTTGCGCTCTGGTTTGCTAGGTAAACGAGCGGTCGTGGTGTGTTTCAATTAGTGTGAGAAAGATGGGAAAATGGATGCTGAGTAGGTGAAACGGAGGCTTGCCTCTGGCGTTTACGTTTTGGTTGCACCAGCAACTACATCAAAGTCTGAGGTGTGGAAAAGTTCCCTTTCGATACTTCACTCATACTGCGTAAGGGGAAAAGCTCCTTTTTTCCTCGATACTGAAGCCTTTTTTCAATAACGCAGTGCAACTGCACTGCCATTGGTTTAATCTGTAAACTTTTTTAAACCAATGACAGCGCTGCGTAGCTGCGCGAGCCTGTGGCGATGCAGCGCGCCAAAGCCCGCCAGAATGGGCGGGGCGAATGGCTATATAAGCAGGCAATCGCCAGAGGAAATCAGATCTTACTCCTTCAGCGACGACTTCACTTCGTTGGATCTCTGCTGAACGCCTTCGCCTGGAACGAGCTCTCGCCGTCGAAGAGGCACCGCAGCGGACCAGCTGAGACCGCCGACCGCCTGCAGCGCCGGCGTACTCGCAGACAGCCGCTCTCAGCGCCGATCTCGGGCCGCCCGCTTCCCGTTTCCGGCCGCTTCTCAGCGATCTCCTGCCGCCATCCGGCGATCCTAAAAGAGCTTTTTCCAGCGGTTTTCACCGCTCTAAAAGAGCGTTTCTAACGGCGTTTTAACGGCGACGGCCATGCCGCGCCACAGCTGTGGCACATACAGAGCCCCTCTGCATGAGGACGACGGCCATGGCTCGCGCCCTCCCGTCTTTTTCCTCCCGCGAGCCGGCCAGGAAAAGACAGCGGGGAAGAGGGGCCCAGCGCCCGGATTTGGGTGTGCTCACGCCAGGCCCAGCGCCCGCGTGCCTCACCCTCTCCAATGAGAGAGCCGTCCCCTGTCCTCTTCTCATGCCCAGAGCAGCGTCCCTCGGCTGAAGCGAGCGACCTCGTCTCTTTTGGCGGAACGGAGGACGAGCCGCTTGACGACTCCATGTCACTCGCGGCTTCTGAAACGGAGGACTGGGCCGGCGATTCTGACCCCGCCCACCTGCCGTCACTGGAGCCCATCGACGCCAGAGCTGGGATGGATGCCGAGCTTCTCCGCATCCTCTCCAAGGCTGTTGAGGAACTCCATTTGGAGTGGGCCCCCCCTGAAGAGCCGACACGCAGCAGGCTGGACGAGTGGTACCTGCCAGGACGCCGCCAGGCCCCCCGCCAGTGACCTGCCCCATTCTTCCCTGAGGTTCATGACGAGCTGACAAAGTCGTGGCGCGCCCCCTACTCGGCCCGCCTACGCACTTCCTCTGCAGCTCTCAGCTCAGTAGATGGCTCTCAGGAGAAGGGCTATGAGCAATTGCCGCCCCGGGATGAGGCCGTGGCTGCTCACCTCTGTCCCCCCGCGGCTGTGGGGTGGAAAAATAAGAGAGCCCTTCCTTCCAAGCCCTGCAGGACGACCTCTGCCATGGCTGGCAGGGCCTACACTTCTGCGGGCCAAGCCGCTTCATCTCTGCACACCATGGCCATATTGCAGGTGTTCCAGGCAAAGCTTCTCCGTTCCCTGGATGAGACTAGCTCTAGTGAACCTGCTTTCCATGACCTCCGCAGCGCCACTGATTTGGCTCTGCGCGCCACGAAAGCCACGGCCCAGGTCATCGGACGATCCATGGCCAACCTGGTTGTGCTGGAGCGCCACCTCTGGCTCAACCTAACAGAGATTAAGGAGAGCGACAAAGTGGCCTTTCTCGATGCCCCAGTCTCTCCATGCGGCCTCTTCGGACCAGCGGTAGAAGGGTTTACAGAACGCTTCACTGCAGCACAGAAGTCGTCCCAAGCCATGCGACACTTCCTGCCCAAGCGCTCCACCTCTGCCCCGAGTCGCCCCAGGACTGCGCCGACTCAGCACCAGAGCAAACCTGCCCCTTCTACCCCCCAGGCGGCACCCCCTAAGGAGCAGCACCCAGCTCGCCCCACTAGGCGCGCTAAACCGCCTAGACGTCAGGGCCCCCGGCAAAGGATTGTGCTGGACCCGACGCCTAAATCCTCCTGATCGTTGGGGAAGAAAGAGGAAGGGGCAAAGTCCCGCCGCGGCCGGACCACCCCAGAAGCTCTCTCGCCTGTCTGCTGTGCGACCTGGGCCCACTGTTGTTGCGTCCACGCAAAGCGCCGTTGTTATGGCGAACACAATAAATATTTCACATTTTCAAAAAGAGAGCACTTTTCCTCTTCCACACTCGTCAGTGTTCAGGCCCCTGATCAGCGGTCTGCCATCCGACACTATCCAGCCCCTTGTCACGCGGGCCGAGGCCTGGCAGGCCATCCCCGGAGTGTCCAAGTGGGTGTTGGGGATAATAAAACACGGATACTCACTGCAGTTCGCCCGAAGACCCCCGCGTTTTCGCGGAGTGATTCCCACCTCGGTAGAGCCGGACGATGCTCAGGTCCTTCGCACCGAAGTGATGACGCTGTTAAGGAAGGGAGCCATAGAGATAGTTCCTCCCTCAGACAGCGGGTCGGGGTTCTACAGCCGTTATTTCCTTGTCCCCAAGAAAGATGGCGGTCTCAGACCCATCTTAGACCTCAGACACCTGAACCTTTCCCTCATGAAACGGAAGTTCAAGATGTTGACACTGAAGCAGATCCTCACGCAGATTTGCCCCGAGGACTGGTTCTTCTCGCTGGACCTGAAAGATGCTTACTTTCACATCCAGACAGCCCCCCATCACAGACGATTCTTGAGGTTCGCGTTCGAGGGTGTGGCTTACCAATATACAGTCCTTCCCTTTGGGCTGTCTCTAGCTCCCCGCACTTTCACGAAGTGCATGAACGAGGCGCTCTCCCCTCTGAGACAGATGGGAATTCGCATTCTGAACTATCTCGACGACTGGCTCATTCTAGCCCAGTCACGAACCGAGCTAGACCACAACAGATCCATGCTCCTGAGCCACTTACAGTGCCTAGGACTCAGGGTCAATTTCGCCAAGAGCTCACTGCTCCCCAGCCAACTTATTACGTTCCTGGGAGCAGTTTTCGACTCCGTCAATATGAGGGCGGTCATATCACCAGAGCGCGCTCTTGTACTTCAGCAGCTCGCGGCCTCTGTCAAGAACAAAGCCTGTTTCCCTCTGAAGTTCTTTCAGAGGATGCTAGGGCTGATGGCTTCCGCCTCCCCAGTTTTACAGCTCGGCCTCCTACGAATGCGGCCCTTGCAGTACTGGCTGAAACTCCGGGTCCCACCTCATGCTTGGCGGCACGGCCGCTTTCGCATCAGGGTCAACCAGGCCTGTCTAGCAGCCCTGGAGCCTTGGATGAACCCTGTTTGGTTCAGTCGTGGAGTACCCCTACAGGCGGTTTCCAGAAGGATGGTACTCTCAACAGATGCGTCCAACCTGGGTTGGGGTGCTCTGTGCGAGGGCAGACCAGCCTTCGGCTCGTGGTCGCACGAAGAAAGCCATCTTCATATCAACTGCCTCGAGATGCTGGCAGTAGAATGAGCCCTTCAATCCTTTCAGGCAATCTTGGAAGGGCGCCACATCCTAGTCCAGTCGGACAGCATGACAGTGGTGTCCTACATAAATCACCAAGGCGGCCTTTCGTCCAGCCGCCTCTGCGCACTGGCAAAGCGCCTCTTGGAATGGGCATTACCCAGGTTGCGATCGCTCAAGGCGACACACATACCTGGCAAGACGAATCTGGGAGCAGACATGCTTTCACGGAGCAATGTCCCCTCGGACGAGTGGATGCTCCATCCCCAGACAGTTCTCAAAATCTGGGAGATTTTCGGGAAGGCAGAGGTCGACCTCTTCGCCTCAGAAAGCAACTCTCATTGCCCAACTTATTTTTCAAAGGAAACAGATGCACTGGCCCACAACTGGCCCAGCCTCCTTCTTTATGCTTTTCCCCCGATTGCTCTGATCCCTCAGGTCATCAGACGAGTAGGGAAGACAGACACAGAGTCCTCCTAGTGGCCCCACTCTGGAGGACCCAAGTTTGGTCCTCGGAGCTTTTCAGGCTTTCCATGAAAGCCCCATGGCCGATCCCCCTGAGGCGGGACCTCCTCTCTCAGGCGAACAGGACAATCTGGCATCCACAGCCAGAACTCTGGGCTCTGCATGTATGGTCCCTCGATGGGAGCCTCTGAGCCTCCCCGGGGACGTACTACACACCATTGCTCAGGCAAGAGCCCCGTCTACAAGACGCCTCTATGCCCAAAAATGGTCAGTCTTTTTTGACTGGTGCTTAGCACAAAACAAAGACCCTGTTGAGTGTGATGTATCTCCGATACTGTCATTTCTCCAGGAGCGTCTAGAAAAGGGTCTCACCCCTTCCACACTCAAAGTGTATGTAGCAGCCATTGCAGCATTTCATGCTCCTATTGCTGGCCAATCAGTGGGTCGACACAGCCTCATTGTGCGTTTCCTGAGAGGTGCTAGGCGGTTGAAGCCCCCACGCCCTCTTACCGTTCCCACTTGGGACCTTCACACGGTCCTTGGAGCACTCAAAGGACCTCCCTTTGAACCGCTGCGGTCAGCTGACCTTCAGCCCCTAACGCTCAAAACCGCTCTGCTACTTGCTCTAGCATCGGTCAAGCGTGTTGGCGATTTGCAGGCCCTCTCGGTGAGCCCTGCATGCCTTGAGTTTGGGCCCAATGACTCTAAGGTCATTTTAAAACCCAGGCATGGTTACGTACCTAAAGTGCTCTCGACGCCATTCAGAGCACAGGCAATTTCCCTCTCAGCTCTGCCTCCGTTGTCAGGTGAGCGAGAGCTGGATTTACTCTGCCCAGTGAGGGCTTTGAGAATTTACATTGAGCGGTCTCAGCCGTTCAGGCAATCTGACCAGCTTTTTGTCTGCTTTGGTGACCGCACCAAAGGGTCTTCGGTCTCAAAGCAACGCCTCTCGCGTTGGATAGTTGAAGCTATCGCTCTATGTTACTCCTCTATGGGCCTTGAGTGCCCCATAGGAGTTAGAGCCCACTCTACTAGAGGGATGGCCTCTTCATGGGCCTGGTCTAGTGGTGTCTCTATCAAGGACATCTGTGAGGCGGCCGGCTGGTCCTCGCCGTCCACTTTTGTCAGGTTCTATAACTTGGATATCCCGACCTTGCATGCTCGGGTTCTTTCGGTTTGATACGACAGCCTCTAGCAGACTCTGTCATCATACCACCTCCAGGGAGCTAGCTCCCTCTCAGCAGTGTAGCGTCAAGGGTTCGATGGCTCCGGCCCTCTCACTTATCCTCTGGACCCCAGGGTGTTCAAGTTAAGTCTTGTCGTTCCCTACCGTGGCACGGCGCGGTTGAATTCATTCCCCATACGCAGTATGAGTGAAGTATCGAAAGGGAACGTACTCGGTTACGAACGTAACCTCGGTTCCCTGAGATACGGAACGAGTACTGCGTTATATGCCGTGCCACGAGGCTGCGGGTTCAGTGTCGTCGCTTCAGTCGTATGACCTGATTTCCTCTGGCGATTGCCTGCTTATATAGCCATTCGCCCCGCCCATTCTGGCGGGCTTTTGCGCGCTGCATCGCCACAGGCTCGCGCAGCTACGCAGCGCTGTCATTGGTTTAAAAAAGTTTACAGATTAAACCAATGGCAGTGCAGTTGCACTGCGTTATTGAAAAAAGGCTTCAGTATCGAGGAAAAAAGGAGCTTTTCCCCTTACGCAGTACTCGTTCCGTATCTCAGGGAACCGAGGTTACGTTCGTAACCGAGTACGCTTTGACCATGTTTACAATGAGAATAATGAGTGAATAATGACGCACAATCAGTGAGTGCAGGAACGCGCTGAAGCCATCTACAGTGGATTTAATCATTTTCCTCCACAAAAACATGTAGGCCTAGCCTAATCTCTGTGAGTAAAGGTTTTTTAAATGATAACTAAATATATGCATAATGTAGAAAGAGTAAATAGGCTAATGTTGGCATTGTTCTTTTATTACATGTCAGCTGCTAGTGGCGAAGCAAATCTGGTGAAGCCTTTATCTTAATTTCGTTATTGCCAAATATCCATCTTAAATTAACATGTATCTTAATTTAATTTGTTAAAAAAGACTTGTTTTTATTGGTGTGTTGGTCTATTTATAGGCTTAATGAGACTGTGTCTATTTAGAGTGTTGAGATGTTAAGATGTTATTAGGACTTATTTCATTTCTTTATTGCAACTTTCAAGTGGTCTAGTGTATGTTTGTTATGAATAAATTGTTAAAATATGTATAAATGACTCATTCTTGACAAAAGGCACAATAGCTGTGTGCGTGCGCACATTTGAATAATGTTGGGCTGTAAACGGGTTCAGGCTTTTAAAAAGCTGTCAATCAAAATGTACTGTCGGGCTCGGGTCCTGTCGGGCCTAACTTTTATGGCCCGATTACAGCTCTACAATGTACTAGCTCAATTCCAGTAACTCTCCATGGTATCTTTAAGCAGCCCAGATATAAATCTGATCGGGTCTTTTCCATCCTCACTGCGTTCTGGAATATTAAAAAATCGAGGTTAGCCCTTCTGGGTCTATTTTCAAGATCGTCAGTTTGGTCAAGAAGAGATGAGTTGCAATCGTCACTTCCATGTTGAACACTCTTTTGAAGTTTTTGCCAACCAATGCTTACTGAAAGAATTTGACTGCCTCAAGTAACATGTGAGGGGAGCCTTTTATTAGCTTGACTGAATCTTGAATTAAACGTGCCCTGTCCTCTTTTAAACTGGCCCAGCCAGTTCGGACACTAGCTGACTCATCAACAGATTGTCCATTGTCTTTTTCAGGTGTATCCTTATCCTAGCAGTATCAAAATGCAATAAATCCATTGGATCAATATGAAAGTTATTTTTCATATTGAAACTGATGAAAACACACAACATAGTAAGTTGATCTATATGAGAGTCTCTGAACTCAATACTAATCTTATATACAGGCACTGTACTAAGAATACATTCATCAGTCATCGCTTTCAAAATGAATTCAGCAGGTCATCATGTTAATGCTATAAACTAATTACAGCAATAAAATAAAATTTCATCATGAACAAGAAAATGAACAACAATAGCACATTAGATCACAGAAATTCCAAAATGACATTTTGTTTATATTCAACTTCCAAAAGTTACATTAATTTAGTTGACTAGTGCTATGTGCTGTATAAACAAAAACATAAATATGATTCATCTAATTAACACGCTATTGCATAGCTTGACGGTGATCTACGGCTCTGTGTATTAAAGCCACTCCTTTGAATATACTTGATGAAGATTTATCGGTACTATTAATCACAGAATCGGCTTTCCTGGCGAGATAGGCATGGCAATCACATGCAATTTATTGTGCAGCCCTTGTTTGTTGATCACAAAATAAAGAGTAGATGAGGAAAACTAGTATACCGGGTGTATTCAAGTGCCTCCATTGCTGTCTAGAGTGCGTGAAATGGTGGGGTGTGATTAGTTGTTATCATTTACTGTGTGTGGAATGGTGCGCTGTGATTGGTTAAGAGGATATATTGCATTCTGCAAAAAAGAGTGACTGGCGTTTGTCGCATTTATCGCGGATGCATGTTCTATATCAGAATGCTGGCTTCTGCATCAGCAGCATGACACACATGTATGGTGCTACTCTAGTACTCTCAACAAAAAGTATTCTCGTACCTTCATAAACTTAAGGTTGAACCACTGATGTCACATGGACTATTTTAACAGTGTCCTTACTACGTTTCAAAACCTTGAACATGGTTGTTCCATTGCTGTCTATGGAGGGTCAGAAAGCTCTCAGATTGTATCAAACATATTTTTCATTTGTGTTCTGAAGATGAACAAAGGTCCTACACGTTTGCAACAAAATGAATTAATAACAGAATTTTTGGGTGAACTATCCCTTTAATGATTCCCAAGGTTTTGACGTTGATCGACGATGTCTCATAATATTTTTTTTACACAACAAAATATGAAAAGGTAGGAAGAGAACCCAGGCATACACTGCACTATGTTCTTAATATCCAGTGATCCATAACTAAATGCCTTTTAATTCTTAAAAATGCAACTGGGCAGATGTCTTCACTTGCTGCTCCAATGGATGACATTGGTTTCTGTATCATTGGGTGGGGACAAGCAGCATGCCGACACCTTTCACACCAACAAGCGATGAGAATGAGCATCTATACTGTAATTTATGATGTAAATCTTACAGCAGTAGTTCTCAATTCCAATCCTGGAGTAACACTGCTCTGTGCATTAGGATTTTTCCCTTATTAAACTCACCTGATTCAGATCATCAACTTGAACTAAGTTCATGAAATAAGACAGAAATACTAAATGTGCAGAGCAGTGGTACCCCAGGACTGGAATCACGGTTTTAGGGTATTAAAAAACAACAAAAGACTCAAAGATTTTCCGTGGAGAGATTAAAGTAAATGTTCTTGTTAATTAGTACGCCTTCAGGTTTAAATACCTACCCAGCGTAGCAAAGCCTTGAAATAGTCAAACAGTCGATACAGAGTAGGCTATGGGAGAGGAAGAATTTCCAAAGGTTCACAGAGGTCAACTGTTTATTTGTGTGAACTGTTGTTGATGAAATGTGAGAGAGTCTCACTGCCTTTTGCATCATTGATTAGTCTTTCTTTTTACATTGCTACAAAGCCAGGATCCAGCATGGAGGCTGGCAAATTATGCTCTCAGGGACACATGCAGAAAGACTCTGAAATTAAAATTAAGGATGGGGATTTCTTCAGGAAATCGGCTAGCTGCACTTTGTCTCACAAACAAATACAAACCTCATTGTCAAACATGGCATTTTCATCTGTGGTTTTTTTTTTTTTTTTTTCACTGGATATGAAGCTATGGCTAATAACCATGTGCATGTAAAGTAAAACATCAGTTGAATTATTGTTCTTAGACTTACAAATAATGCAAAAAACATTATAGTGGAGGGCTCCTTAGATATTGGATGACTCAAAGCGTAAAACTGCAGAGTTTTGTACTGTACTTTGATATTAGACACTATTTATCTCACAAATCCTCATAAATAATAAAGCTTGCCATAGAAAATGTATAAGAAACAATCAGTTTAAGAAGCGCTTACAAAGGGAAAGAGAGAGTAAAAGAAAGTCTCACAGCTGACCACTATAGAGTTGGAGGAACAAAACAATAATATAGTGGTAAACCTCACTGAAACCATATTGAATTCCCTGCTCTTAGTATCTCCAATTAAAGGCCCGATATGTTTAATTCTGTCAGTGCCCAGTTGTTTTAAATGGTTTTTTTTTTTCTATCAGATCCTGTCCCAGTCTGATATCTTAAGTACCCAGTGGGTCTTCTTTATCCCACACTGAACCTCTCTTACTTACTCTCTACCACCATTTCCATAATTTCACAGCTGTTCTTTGTCTGTGCCACTATATATTCTCCAGATTCTTTAGAAAATTTACAAAACTGTAAATTAATTTATTCTGACCGCATTATCTCTCTCTTTTTTGTCCCATTTTCTCAGATCTATCAGGGTCTGTTAAGTGTCTTCTACAACCTCGGTGATGGGGACTTCAACTTGACATTGCCCTCTTATCGTTTAGACAACGGAGAGTGGCATGACATTGACTTAGATCGTCATGACAATGAGATGACTCTGCGTCTGGACGGCGGGGGAGGACGGCGCGAGGTCACGGGATTGCCGGGTCGCAGTCGGGAGATAGTTATTGATCCTGCTGTGGTGATGCTGGGCAACTCATTCCCCTCAGGACACAACAAGAGCTTCCAAGGTAAGGTGCAGTTGTGCTCCTGAAGCTCTGTTGGTAGAGCATGATGCCAACAAGCTAATGACATAGATACCAGTCTCTGAGGATCATATGCCTAATACATGTAACTACAGTACATACTGTAATGCAAAAGAGAAATGATAAATAATACACAATAAAAACATTAGTGATGTATCACAGATAATCGTTTTTTTTTTCTTGATTTCTTTAAAATAATACAACAGATGCAAAATTACCTCCTGTTATAGCTTGTAAAGGACAAACAAGCTCAGGTGTCTCATTAAATGAACAAGAAACTGCTTTTTGAGACCGTTTTTCACCTGCTTTTTCAAGTGTTGTTTTTTTATTATTATTATTATTTTTATAAAGTGAATGGTTATAACGATGTAGCCTTTTTACATTACTGCTAATGATAAATGAAAGGCATCATAATAGGCTTCATTGGTGTCAAAAATGATTAAGAATTGCTATTCTAGTTCTAAGTGCATTTTCTTATTTATGTTTTACCTTGTTATCCTGTGTCTACATAAAAAAAAAAAATAATAATAATTGGCTAATAAGCACCATGGTGTGCAACAGATAACGCTTTATAAATGTTTTTTTTTTTTTTTTTTTTTTTTTTAAAGCAGCACCAAGTACAGCTCCCTGATAAGGAATTCCCATTGCTTCGCATCTCAATTGTTGAATAGCAGTATGTGTGGTCTGTCCAGAGACAATCGCCATAGATGAATTGGTTACAATAAATGAAATGGAGTCAGTATGTCAAAGTGTGCATGGAGAGCTGTGGACAACTCCAATAAACACTGTAGCATGACATGTTGAGCTAACAAAAATGCTCTGTCCCATGGCCTGAAAAATCCAATCACTGCATTTAATCAGAGCACTGTGAAGAAGACCAATCCAATTTAACTTCAGTCATAGAAAGAACTTAGCCAGCACATGTGTACATCAAGCAGACAAATCTGTACAGCTTTATCAGCTAATTCATACCGCAGTTCCTCTATCTGTCATGATTACACACTATTGTATTGGCAATGATGAAAAATTAATAGGAACAATTAATTCATGATAGCCTCAAATGCACCTTCAATGTAGAGGGGAAGTATAGCTATCATAAAAAACAGACAGCGGGAGTGAACGGAGACAATGACGTGACATGAAAGAGAAGAGGAGGTGGAATAGTCCTCTGTGCACAGACATGCTGGTTAGCCTCAGGCACACACTTTGTGTGTTTATTAAATGGACTCAAAGCAATTTTCTTAAAAGCTCAGAATATGAGTAGATCATGTTGAGCTCAGTTTATCCGTGCATGTGAAGAAGCAAGTGCAATGTAGGTAAAAGAGTAGGACTCATACTTTACTTATATGTATACATACATTTATACTGACACATGAAACCTCACTTGGCTTTTGTTTTGTTTTTCTCATTGGCACAGGCTGTATGCGGGACTTGAGACTCAATGGGCGGTTTATTCCTCTGGACGGTCAGGCTAGAGAGGGAGTGTCAGTGGTCAGTTCTCAAGGTGTCTCTCTGGGTTGTTCCTCTGACTCCTGCCGTAAAAACCAGTGTAGCCCCCCATTTACCTGTGTGGACCTGTGGAGAATCCATGAATGCAGGTACACAAATACACACGGTTGTGGTCAAAAGTTTGCATACATCTTGCAGAATCTTTATTATTTTGTCTAAATAATAGGGATCATACAAAATGGAAGTTTTTTTTTTTTTTTTGTAACGTCACCATTTGATTAATGCTTCTCTCCTTTTGTCTCCTCCAATTGCAGGTGTCCCCCAGGTCACATGGTCAAGGCAAACTCCACTGGCAAATTTTGCGTGTACACACTATGTGCCAGCCGCCCGTGTCATAAGGGTACTTGTGTGGCACAGTCTCCCTCTAAATTCACCTGCCATTGTCCAGAGGGCTACCGCGGGCCGCACTGCGAGGTGACACTGGCCATCTACAGAGACGACGTGGGTCTCAGTTTCAGCTCCCTCTTTGCCATATGCATCTGCTTTATGGCCCTACTAGGTATCTATCTTCAGCTCTTAAAAGGAAATTCCTGATTGAAATGAACCCTTTGTTTTTGCTTGTCTTGTGCAACAATCACCTACATTTTTTTCTTACATAGCTTATTTCTAATATTAGTAACTTATAATATTAGTTATTATCATAATACAGGTGCTTCATTGATAAATTTGAGTGTTGGATTTAAAATGACATATTCAGCATCACTCCTGATGATTTTAAGAGTTGAAGTAAACAATTTAGCTGCAAAAGGACAGTTAATTACTTTTTTTTTTATGATAATGTCTCTCTCAGTCAACACACAGATTGTTGGTTTGCTGTAACATATTAGTTTCAATAAGAGGCTTCAATTAATGAATCAGCCCAATGTGTCTTTCTATCGCATAAATATTAATTCCGCTCTTCCTCCGCTGCAGAACCTCATGTATTTTTAAAACTTATTTTGATGGTTGGCACTTCAGTATTCTTCCAATGTGAATATTGATGTATTTATTCACATTTTTCCCATGTAGCTGCTGTAGTAGAGTTTGGTATATGTAAATATTTCTTACATATGCAAAGGTTTCTATCAATCATGTTCCCATGTGTTGCATTTTATTAGCATTTTCTGACAGCGGTAAAGAACACAGTCTACATAATCAATGATCATGACTGCTGAAACTCGTATTAACTCCCTTCATTCTGACGTCCTCATCTGCCTGCATGACTGCCCTCAGTGAGGCCAAAGGGAACCAAACAATCTTTTAACTCCTCTCACAGTTTCATTCCATTATAGATTTGGCATGACCTTATTCATTCTTAGCTCCAGTTGCTTTTTAAAGTGTTAATTACTTGATTTGTAGGCACACATAGTGCTGTTTACCCAAGCCGGGCTGGAAATTGAGATCAATGCACTGGGGTTTTTGGTAGAATTTCAATGGTCCCAACAGTCGTCAACTGAATTTAAGTAGCCCGTAAGGTTTTTATCCCCTCACCCCCACCCCCAGCCCCCTCCTCAGTGCTCTGCCAAATGAAAGGCTTCGGCACAGTGATTTTATTCTTCCTGTAATGCAGTTGATAGGTTTAGCACACCATGCTAACATTACGCCTCCACCAAACCAGTCAGGTCTCACTCTTCCCCACTGAAAAACAGCCCCTGCTGACTAGCATATCACTACAGAAACAGCAAAGAGGGAAAAGGTTCATCTGTTAAACTCCAAGAGAAGATAATAGGGAAATGTGGTGCTCTGAACAGGAGGAGAAGGATTTGGATTGTTCTTGTGGTTGCTACTTTTGAGGGTTTTATTTCACTATTGTGTTGTCTAAGGGAATGTTTACACAACAGCAATGTAAAGAATGTTGTTCTCGAACAGATGAATTGTCAAAATGATCCCTAGTTCACATGGATCTATGAAAACTACTTAAAATGCCATGCTATGCATGCCAGGCCAGTAGTTGATGATGATTTTCTTTAAGAAACACTACAAAACCATGTAATATGCACAAGCTTGACGTCACGTCTTACTTATTTTGTTTACACTGAGACAATAATGGAAACAGTTTTCAAAAGTTTGCATTTTCAGACCCCCAAAACAACATCGTCATGTAAACAAACTGAAAAAAAACAAACAAACAAAATTTTGTAGTTTTGTAATGTAAATGGGCCTTAAAAAAAGTATTTCACCCCAGTATATGTCTACTTTAAACTTAGAGTAAATTTTACAGGTCACAATGTCACCTTTTACACCAAAAATGTAAATAAAAACATAAAACAAAATAATAAAGAAAAACAATAAAAATGTATTTATTAATGAATGTATTATTATAACACACACACACACATATGTGTGTGTGTGTGTGTGTGTGTGTGTTATAATAATATTTATATATTATTATAACATATTTCAGTGCAACATGTTGTCCGAAAAACCTGCTGTGGAAAGGCCTCAATTGGCCTCTGTTGTACCTGGATTGTCAAGTATCATTCTAGAGGAAAGCTGATATGCAGATTTGACATTCACACAGTGTAGATGCTCACCTGTGGGAATAACCACCCATCATAACTTCAAAAGATGGACTTGAATGATTATGGTTAACAGTCTCTTTCTGTGACTCTCGTGGGATCCTTTTTTAATGTCTGTCTGAAAAGTTTATTTCAGTTTAGAGACTCGTTAAAGTGTCTGTACCCCATATTAATTTTATATTTGTATTATATAGTTATATTTATGCATTTAGCAGACACTTTAATCCAAAGCGATTTACAGTGCATTCAGACTATACATATTACCAGTATTTGTTTTCTCTGAGGTGGAACCCACAACATTTTGCGCTGCTAACGGAATGCTCTACCACTAATCCACAGGAAAAAAAATTCCATACATTTTGGTGACATCTGCTCAGATATTAAAAAAAAAAAAAAGGAAGAAAAACACATAAGACTTTGTACACCTACATTTAGACCTTCTGTATTTTTCTAATTCTACTAGACCAAGTCTTTCAAATTGTGTCGTTACTTTCAACATCTTTGTTTTCCAAAACGTTAATCATTGCCATCTATCATTAAATGACACAATGTGTTCTAAAACTGGGTGTTCAAAAGCAGTTAAGGTGTGAATAGTAATAATGTTTTCAATAGCATGTGATTTCTTTGAAATGGTGCATTATGTCAGTTTTGAATTAATTATTTTTGAGAAAATGGGTACAGACAGTATGCTGAAGTACTACATGCAAGTCACACATACAGATCTGACATGATAAAGCAAGTACTTCATGCAAGACTTATTTAGTGAAGCTTCTGCAAGCTTATAAATAGATTATAAATACACAATTGCAGTATTTTTTAAGTAAATGAGAATGCTCATTATTTTTAACCACAGTTTAAAGAAAAGGAATAATATGAGCCATTGGTTTAATTAGTCATTTTAATGTAAGAAATGTGTGATGTCTTAAAATACTGAGTGCAATTTATTAACCTGAATTGCTATAAACTAACATTTATTTTCCTTTTTTTATTATTATTTTTTTATTACATTCCAGTATTCAAGTTTAGCTAAAAACAAACTGATTTGTCTTTTGAGTTGATGTGCTGTGCAAAGATTTGTGGTGTTCTGACTTCTAAATTAAACAAATTACAGTTTATGAAGATGAAATGTTTAAAATGCAGCTGAGCAACATTTTGTGTTTTTACAAACCTTTAGAGAATGAAAAAAATATTTGTTCCCTGTTGATACTGCACTCGTACGGCATCTGCTAAGATTCTACGGCCGTTTCTGTTGGGCTCCCCTGCATGGCAAGTGCATTTCATGCTTGGGGCGCTGCCCACGCTGATGCTTCACTCAGTAAGACGGAATGTCCTCATTGCGAGGATATGAGTCTCGCCTCTCTGACTCATGGATAGCTCTTTTCTTTTCTTTTCAGCTATTTCTTTCTCGCCCCTCATGCCCTCCTGTTTTCTTCCTCCCAGAAGCCTTTGAGGAAAAAGCAGTGGGGCAGAGGGCACTCAGTGACCCCACTCTTTCCACATAGAGGGGCTTTCCCCGTCCTCTTCTCTCACCCGAACCAGGACCCCTCTGTGGGTGCAAGTGATCTGGTCCCGTTCGGTGGGAGCACATGTGACTACATGAATGACAGCGTGTCTCTGGCAGCTTTAGATGCGGAGGAGCTGTCGGGCTCATCTTTCGAACCCACTCACTTGCCGTCTGCAGAGCCCAGTACAGCCAGCATGGGCATGGATGCCGAACTATTTCATGTCCTGTCTAAATCTGTGAAAGATTGAAGAATGTGCAAGAGTGAAGAAAAGTGGTAAGACAGACTGTCTCCCCTGGACGAGTCAGTGGCTATGCATCTCTGCCTGCCCACAGCCATCGGCTGGAAAGCAAAGGCCCTCCACCCATCCAAGCCATGTAGGATGACTTCAGCACTCGCTGGACAAGCCTATTAGGGGAAGTCGTGGTCTAACGATTAGTGACTCGGACTCGTAATCGAAAGGTTGTGAGGTTGAGTCTCGGGCCGGCAGAAATTGTAGGTGGGGAAGAGTGCATGTACAGTGCGCTCTCCAACTTCAGTACCACGACTTAGGTGCCCTTGAGCAAGGCATCGAACCCCCAACTGCTCCCTGGGCGCCGCAGCATAAATGGCTGCCCACTGCTTCGGGTGTGTGTTCACAGTGTGTGTGTGTGTGTGTGTGTGTTAAATTCAGAGCATGAATTCTGAGTATGGGTCACCATACTTCGCTGAATGTCACGTCACTTTCACATTGCTTTTTTGTCAGCTGGACAAGCGGCCTCTGCACTTCACTCCATGGCAGTCCTACAGGTCCTTCAGGCCAAACTTCTCCAGAGCATGGGTGATTCTGGCCCGGAACCCACAGCTTTCAAGGAGCTGTGTAATGTGATAAACCTGGCTTTATATGCCACTAAGATGACGGCTCAGGCGATCGGCAGATCAAAGGCCAGCCTTGTGGTGCTAGAGCGCCACCTATGTTAGACCCTCACGAAGATCAAGGATGCAGATAAGGTCCCCTTCCTCAACTCAAAGACCGGGGTCTCCCCTTCTGGCCTGTTTGGACCTGCGGTTGAAGGTTTATCTGAGTGCTTCACCGCTGCACAGAAGTCATCCCAGGCAATCCCGACTCAGCAGCCCAAATTATCGGCTGCACCTCCTCCCTCTAAGCCTGATACCCGGCATTGTTCCCACTCAGCCAGACGCTATCCATTCCCGAACACCAGAGACCCTGGCCCAAGGTAGTGCTGGACCTGGCGCCACAGACTTCAACCTGATCTGCAGAAGAGGAAGAGGAGGGTGCAGAGTCTCGCCATCACTGGACCACCACTTAAGTAGCCTGTGTTGTGACTCCAAGCACACCATTCATTTCCAGGAGCAGACGGCAATGTGTTGGGTAAATGGGTTAGTACCATTGTGAACTCCGGGTCCGTTCAGCGCCCAGACAACCAACCCCTGTTATAGTGAGAAAAATAAAACACAAAACAATTTCCCCTTCTCTTATCACGAGCATTGGGCACTGTCCCCACAAGGCGTACTGTCACTCAAACCAACCTAATCCCTTGCCACCCAATCCCTTGCCCAGTTCTCTGAAAGATGCCTACTTTCACATCAAGATAGCCCCTCACCACAGGCGATTCTTGAGATTCGCCTTTGAGGGATATGCTGTCTTTGTGGCATATCAATACACATTCCTTCCTTTTGGACTGTCCCTAGCTTCTTGAACTTTTTCGAAGTACGTGAATGAGGCTCTTTCCCTGCTGAGACAGATGGGAATCAGATTCTGAATTACCTTGACGACTGGCTCATCCTGGCTAGTATCTCACAGTACCTTCCTCCTTAGCCACTTAGAATGTCTGGGACCCAGGGTAAATTTTGCCAAGGGCACGCTGTCCCCCAGTCAATGGATATTGTTCCTGGGAATAGGTCTCGACTCAGCCTGAAAGAAGGGGGTAGTCACGCCAGAACGTGCACTTGCCATTCATCAGCTTGCAGCATCATTCAAAGTTGGAGTCCCTTGCCCTCTCAAGGTGTTTCAGAAGATACTAGGCCTTCAGCTGGGCCTGCTTCACAAGCGGCCCTTTCAGTAATTGCTGAAACCACAAGTTCCATCCAGTGCCTGGCATCTTGTCTTTGTGTCAAGGTAGACCAGGCCCGAAATACTCTCAGTGGATGTAATGCCTGCCCCTGGGAATGGTCTGCAGATGGAAGGTGGTCTTGACAGATGCTTCCAGCACAGGTTGGGGAGCGCTGTGCGAGGGCAAACCAGCTTTTGGCCATTGGTCGAAAGAGGAGGGTCAGCTTCACATCAACTGCCTTCGAAATGCTGACAGTATGTTTGGGCCTTCACACTTTTCTGCCAGAGGAGAGGATGCTCAACCCACATATGGTTTAGAGAATCTGAGAGATCTTCAGCAAGGCAGAGGTCGACCTCTTTGACCAAGAAAGTAAATCTCACAGTTTACTTTTCAAAGGACAGGGATGCGTTGGCTGACGACTGGCCCAACCTTCTCCTTTATGCTTTTTCTCCGATCGCCCTAATCCCACAGATAATCAATAGTGGTCTACTGATATGTTTTTTGACTTAAGACATTTGAAATAGTTTGACAATGGATTAAAAAGTAAAAGAAACATGCGTATTCTTTAGATGACAGTATTTTTCACAAATAAATACATATTTAATACAAATATAATTAAAAAGAAAGTAAACACTAACCAACAGGGCACTCAGTATTCTGGGAAGTTTGTGTGCACTGGGAATCATATTTTTCAAATAAAGCCAGGGTTACCATCATAAAGCGCAGCATAATTTGAAATCACGAGTTTAAAGTTTAAAGCATTCAATTCACAAGGATAGACCATCACACTGAGAGCACTCGATTATGATGGATACACATACACACTTCACAAGATTTCACAGCTGGATTCGACTAAGTTTGCAAGGTTTTTGAAATGAAATGTTTATTAGTCATTCAAAGATTTGTTTAAATTATATAAATGCATATTTGCTTTATGCTAAAGGCAAATGATAAAGTATTATAATGTATCTATTTCTATTACTAATAGGCCTAATATAAAAGCAATCATTATAATACTTTCTGTATTCATGAATTCCTTTGTTTAACTTTGTTTAACCTTTGTTTAACCGTTGATTATTAGACAGACTTCTGTCCGTATTAGACAGAACTGTTAACGATGACAGTGTGAGTGTGAGCACTGTGTCAAAATAAAAGTCTGGTGCACCCTCAAAATAAAATGAATCGGCCAAGCGGAAAAACTTGTCGGCCCACTAGTAATCAAGCGAATCAGATAAGCCAATCAAAGAATCATATCAACTTGTGGAAAATGGGCATTCCGATGACCCCTTTAAGGCTGCTTCTTCTTCTTCTTTTTTCATGGGGATGGTCGGCTTCTCAATATGTTTAGCTGAGTTTTTCTGGTTTTTCTGTCATTTTGAGGACTGCTGGTCCATAATGTAGACAAATCGGTCAAGTCAGGTCAGATCAGTGTAAACATGCTGGATTTTTATTTGATCTTCTGTTGAGGCTTCAGGGCATTTAAGGCCAAGCAGTAGTGAGCTGCAAAACTGTGTGCTCTCTCTCTGTGAGTGTGTTTGAACTAAGCCACTCTGTGAGCCCAGCCCCGGCGTGCCCATAATGAGAGCGGACAAGCACTAGCTAATTATGAGACCCAAGCCACCTGGCTGGCCACAAGTAGGCTAATACACTTCTGCGGTTGGCGGAGGTGCTGCCACAGTTCCGACAACAGCACACAAAAAAAAAAAAGCTACTCCGTCATTTTTAGTCATATGAATAAGACACCCACAATAACAAACTCCTTTTGTAAAATGAAAACAAACAGGGTCTCCGTGAACTACGTTCTGGAACACATCACAAAAATCAACTGAAACTGCAAATACTTGCCTCACAGACATAAGAAACATGTCAATGGAAAGCTTGAAATGTTTACTTTTAAATGAAATAATTTAAATCAAAAACAAGCATTTTCTGTTTATGTAATAGATATGAAACCAACACAAAGTCCAGTCTTTTCTGTCACAGCCACACGCATCACAGCATATTCATACAATCATCCAAGGAATAAGGCAGAGGAGCAAACCACCTCAGAAGAAGAATGTGATGTGACAAACGGCTTGATTCGGTGGAGAATATCATTTCAGATGAGAAAATCATTCATTCTTACTTAGTTACTTAAACTTGTACTCATATCACCACTTGGGCTTTACCAAACCATAGCCAAGTTGGAAAACTGAATCTATGCAGGACTTTAAATGATCTAGAATAGCAATTATAAAGGCATTAATATGATCTCGCTTCAGTTCATAATTCCAAAGCATAGCCAGTTATTGGGCCTTAAGACATTTTTGTCTTAAGTCAACCATCAGGAAAATGTTATGGGGTTTCAAATCAAAATATGACTGACCACACAAAATGTCAGAATGTCTGTCTTGACAAGTATACAAGTAAACTTAGTCTGTAACATCTTAAGTAATCGTAAACAGTTAAGAAAATATTGGATGTGTGTCAATATAATGGAACAATTCTTATGTTACTAATGTTAATAAAAAAATAACAAACAAAAACTGCAGAGAATAACTCACTGAGTTATTCGCTAAGTAACTTATGTGGCTTTATTAGGTATTTGTGTATATTTACCTCATATAGTAACAGTTTTTTTTTTTTTTTAGAAGCACTGTTAAGTATATTTAGGTAATTTCTATCTTTGCATCTAATGGTCTCTCTGAGGGCTAAGCCCTCCTTAGGACGAAATCCTAGAACTGCCCCTGGTGTAGTTTAGAAGATGGGGACAAAAGGGTAATTTCAAGGCCACACACACATTCAAATACAAACATTAAAGCATAATCAAATATTTTACCCAAAATGTGAAAGATCTAGCTTATTTTTTGTATTTTTATTTTTTTTCTGTTATTTTCAAAAAAAAAAAAAAAGAAAAAAAAAAAGAAAATCAAACCATTTCTCATTACTCTTTAGTCTAAGTAGAAAATCAAATGTCCAGAAGGTAGACGGACCTCATCACCAGGCATGGTTTTGTAAACGGTTTCATATTTGGATCTCAATCTGGACATACCAATGTGTCTGAGGTGTTATCAGATGAAAACCTTAAAAAAAAATAGATGGGATATTGTTTATTAAAGGTGCCATATGCAAAAATTTAGGTAAAAATATCCAAAAAAATTACCTACACGCATCAAAAGAATGAGATGAAATAAGGGTGATGATGTCATTAAAAAAATGTCAAGTTATAGTGCTGCAGAGATATCAACCTTAATTAGCACTAGCATTACTAGCCATGGCCCGACAGGTGTCGTAATACCAGTTTCGGCCATGGGCGGCGGTATGCGGGCAACATAACCACCAGCCAACCTGCAATACACTAATAACTCCCACGGCTTGTGGGCGTACCTGAACCTGATGTCAATCATGTGTAAAGTACAGCCCAGTACTTCATTTCAGTTCAGGGAAGAGAGCGGAAGGATGGAACATATGGAAATAATGACCAAGGATGGAGATATTTGTTTAATTTTCTAAGTAGAACTGGACTGGAAAGACGAGTTTAAAAATAAGTGAGTAAGCTAGAGTGAGACAACAGATGGCAGTAATGCAACACTTTGGATGCCAACTGCCATAAAAATCCATTGAAGAAGAAGAAGAAGCGGAAGGATGGCTCAAGCCCTTGGCAAGAGACCACCACCCGCTACAGGGAAACAACCGCGCTCGGAATCACAAATCAAATCCGATAAGAAAAGGAGCCGAACCAGAGTAAAGATCGGCACTGATTTCAATCGCTGGAGACAACTGATGGACCTGAAAGAAATGAGGTTTGACTTGATTTTTTTTTGCCAGACATGACAGATGTTTGTGTATTTTTTTTCGGGAAGTTATAACATAGAAATATATCGAAGGCTGTTCGATAAACATGCTAATGTTAGCGATGGCTAACCGTAGCTGCGTTTGATAATTAGCTAGCTATAAGTTACCCATTTTTTTAATATCATAACTAACCTGCTCTGTCTAGTCTGTTGGTCTCTGTGTCCTCTTTGCTTCGTGGTTTTTCTGTGCATGAGAAAATTGATGTGTGGCGTGAAAGTGTGTGAAAAGAGTCAGTTGCGTGTGTCTCACGGTGAATGCTTATGAGTTGACAGCTCTGGTTACGTTGGTTGGCGCTAGCTTGGTCAACATCAGCTGTCTGATGTTTACCAATTATGTTGACAGAATTCTGTCTGTCAAATTAATTTAATTCATATAATGTGCATATACAACTCAAAATGTACTATGAACAAAACAAATAGGGACATATTCACTGGTAAAGGTGAAGGGGAGTAGCTTGAAGATGTCATGTTTCAAAATCACTTGACATCACCCAACGTTCCTCTGGAGGCAAAACGTCCTCTTAACTGTGCGTTCACAACGCCGGCCCCGAGAGCGTCAAAGCGGCCGGAAGTCATTCATTTTCAATGTAAGCCAGCGTCGAGCAGCAGCGAGGAGCGGCGCAACGCGACTTGGCCGTTGAGAGCGTCGAGGAGAGTTCAAGGCAACTTTATGGTAATGAGCTGTGACGCGGTTGGGCAGCAACCAATCGGAACGTAGAAGTCCACCGATTGATTCCAGAGAACGCAGCTCCGACCATTAGTTCCCATGCACAATGGAGGACAGGTTGATTATTGCTGTTTTGCGTTTGCAATAATCTATGATGTGTCCCTGTTTGCGTACAGGGACATAAAAAAATTATAAAAAGTGATACGTGGACCAAGGTGTCTGAGATTTGGTCATTTTAAGTAAAGGATCTTAATATTTCGTCTGCAACTATATTTAATGAGGTTAACTCATTACGTTACTCTCCTTGTGGTTAGTCTGCATGACATCAACAAGCTTGTTTGCTTTGCGGCCGCTTTAAATACAAAATAAGCATGCGATCTACGTCAGAGCATCGGAGCGCTCACAAATCTTTCTGCAGCGGCGGTGTGAACGCACAGTTAGGCTTCGGCTATGGCTGTAGGGTTGTTGTGAAGGTAGGGGCGGAGCATAGAGACTATGCTTATTACTCTAGAGTAGACCAATTCACTTTTTTTGAGGCATACTGCCCCCATCTGGTATGGAATGTGGAGTATGACTTGATTTTTTTTGCCAGACATGACAGATGGCACCTTTAAATGAGGAAACCAGATAGTAAGACTGTCACTTTAAAATACTAAGCATTATACATTGATTGATTTTCTTTCACTGATAAAAAAAAGAGCATGACCGAAAATTAACAACCACTTTGTCAAAGTTTCGGATAATCTTCGTGATCCCATGTTTTAAACTTTATTTAGTTAGTGTAATGTTGTTGTTAGAGTATAAATAATATCTGTAAAATTCTAAAGCTCAAAGTTCAATGCCAAGTGAGATATTTTATTTAACAGAATTCGCCTACAACGAACGACCCATTTGGACTACATCCCTCTAGTTCCTGCAGTAATGACGTCACTAAAACAGTTTTTTGACTAACCTCTGCCCACATGAATACACAAAAAGGGGGGCTTGGTCTTGTTGCGCTTTGACGAGAAAAGGAAGAGCTGCGTTTGTGTTTGTCGCCATGTCGTCGAAACGCTGTTATTTTCATCCAATCACCTTTGTTTGGCCTTCCCAGGGACACTGTTTAATGTTTAACTCGGTTCCCGAAAATTATAATCCACATGTAAAACTATGTGCAGCACATTGTGCTGAGGACAGCTTGCTGAGGAGAGCTTTCTCAATCTGAATCAGTTTAATGCCGGATTCGCACAAAGATTATTCCTGAAAGATGGATCAGTTCCCTCTTTGTCTGGAGAAGGCGTTGTTAATGGACCACAACCGGTAAGTGTATTTTAATATTTAAGTTGGTGCGTTTAACAGTTTCTGTAACTTATAACACAAAGGGCAACGCTCTTTGGCTTTATTAACAAGATGTTAGGGCTGTGCAAAAAAATCTAATGCGATTTTCATGCACATCTCGTCAGTAAAAACGCTCCTGTGATTAGAAGTACATCTCCAGCACATGCTCCTGCCCACTTGCTTCTCAAAACTCCAAAACTAGCCCAATCGCGTTTCCAGGAGGGCCGCGTGAGTTAAGCTGCTGTCGAATCACAACACAGGAATCGCTGGCACAATCACAACTCATTACGTATTTCTGAAGGAGGGACTTCATAGAACAAGGAAGTCATCAGCCCGTTTTTATGACAGTGAAAACAGCGGTATACAGATAAGTGAATTGTGTGAAAAATATTGTTTTTTTTTTCACGCGAAACATGAATACATATTATGTTACACACTGTAAGCACAATCAAAGCTTCAAAAAAGTGCGTAAAATGGGACCTTTAAACTCGGGCAATACTCTTCTTGAATGCATCTTGGAGGACATTTACACATGGTATTTTCATGAGTGGATAGTTATCTGATTAGTTAATTAATAACCAACAAATTGTGGTAAAGATAGTAAGTAAAAAATAAAAGGTTAAAGGACACCATTCAAATGAGAACAGAGATGGACAAAGCAGAATTCTGTCTAAGGCCATGTGTAACTCATTTTTATTGCCCACTAATTTATCTTTTCTTCTCTACCTCCTGCCTTTATTGCTTTCTCATCCTTTGTGTTTTTCTGTATGGAAGATGAAATGCAGAGCTTCTTTCAGAAAGTGTCAATGCTATTAAACTAATAATCATGTATATTAAATAGATGAACAATGTGTTTCATTTATTCTTTGCCCAGGCATTGATTTATGGTGTTTTCCTTGAGAAAACACAATAAATGTAATGACCATGAGAAATCGTCATTAATCGGTTCTGTTCCAGTGATTATCAGAAACCTTGATTGATATTTAAACAGCTCTGTTCACTCTGTTGCTCTATGTGAAGTGCTTGAAGAGAAAAACATTTCTCCATTGGTTACAGGTGGGTTTGAGGTTTTGTTTCACATTGAGGCATGGGTTTATTGCATAGTAGAAACAGAAGAGAGTCTTCTGAATGTCTTTCAGTTTTGCAGTGTTTTTTTGACTCCACTGTGGAGATTAAGATGCTGGGCTGGTCTTGAGTGTCCTGGGAGGGGTCCGAGGGGTCAGATTGTTCATGGTCATGTGTTCGATGAAGCAGGCAGTGAGGAGATAGAAGGCTTGTCTGGAATCAGATGAAAAAGCTTCTCACTCAATATTAACCACACAAGATGCATTCAAATATCACTGAAAAGTCACTGCTGGAGAGACAAAAATAGAGTGCGAGAGAGCACAGCGTCATCTTTAAGGCATATTAATGAAGATGACCATTTTTAGACCGAAATGGCAATTAAATGAGTCACATTTGGCAATGAATAAGGGATACAATTATATACATTTCAGCATTTTTTCCTCATACAGTGCCTGGACAGTCTGACAGTTTAATAATGGTCTAACAAGACTCTTAAACTTTTAAGATTGAAACACATTTCAGTGTATTTTTTGTAACTTATTTCACATTATAAAAAAAAAAAAAAAAAAGGCCTTTACCTTTACCTTTAGTTTTTAACCTTTAAAACCTTTAACCTATATATAAATATAATTAGCCTACAAAACATTTTTATGCATTGCAATCCTTTAATTTTTAATATTTGGCATGTTTGCTGCTGTGTGTCCATGTGTTTAATAAGCAGCGTGTACACTCTTTAAATAACAAAGACAAAACATTGCACCACACTTTAGACCAGGTTTGAGTTGATCTATGGTGCAGTCTATCTTCAGCTCCTTAAAATAGCAATGTGCCAGCATTGTGCCTGAACACACCTATTTTTTTAGAACAGCACTTCCATGGATGCAAAAATGAGCATAAATGCATTTACTAATTAAACGACGTGGCGCTGGATGGGAAAATGCGAATGGCGTCAGATTGAAACTAGCAAACACACTTGTGCTGCGCCTTCCGTCGCATTGCTTCAGGTGTATTATAGGGCCCAGAGAGTGTGATTTTTCAGTCTGTTAAGAGGTATTGGTGTGGAATTGTGCTGCAAAGCTTTCCATCAAGTGCACAAATCCTTTAGATTAATCCAAAAGCAGTTATCAAGCTCTGACACGGCCATTATGAAACCTTCTCACAGACACATTGCTTTCCTCTGCCTCTTTATGGTCCCTTCAGCGTGTCTTAGGTTCTCACGTCTTTGCGACAGGGTCAAAGACTCATATAATCCCTGTTAAGGTAATGGAGTGGAAGCAATAGAAGGAAGGAAAAGAGAAAAGCACAAAAGATCTGAAGATTGAAAGAGAGCGTGAGGGAGATGAAACACACAAAAGGTGAGCACATGATAGAAGGTAAATGGAGAAGATATCTGAATCAAGGAGAGAGAGAGAGAATAGATTGTTAGCAGATTTGACGTGTACTGGGCATTCGATAGCAAGATAATACACTCTAAAGGTCAGAGTGGTGCCGGATTGATCCAGCAAGCTGTACTTGACACAAGCCTCTGTGCTCACTGAAATAAAGTGTCTGTGGCAAATCAAAGCCATCTCTACAAAGTCACCAAGCAGACATCAAGTCACCTTAGTGCCAGAGAAGCACGACCTGGGACGAGGGATGCTCCAGGCGATGTGCTTTCACAGCCCAGCTTGCCTAAAAGTAGTTCACCCTGATCTAGGAACAGGGTCATTGTTGCAAATTGTAATAGGTTAAAGGGATCCTTGATCAGATCTTGAGGTAATTCTCAACCTCTTTCTCTGACTTCGCAGTGCTGCTGTTGGGGATTTTCCTCTACACACGCTGGCGGAGCTATAAGGGGCTGAAGGAGGGGGTGTATCACGTGTCTGCACACCATGACGGATGGGAAGACATCCGAGAAAATGTGCTCAACTATGACGAGGAGGGCGGAGGGGAGGAGGATCAGGTGAGTGCATGACTTCTGTTTCAAAATTGATTTCAGTTCACAGGTCAGATAATCTGAAGCCTGCTTCCAACACAGGAGGACAACTGAGTGCTCAAAGTTACTATGACAACTTGCACAGGTTGTCATGACGCCCCATCCCAGCAAGGCACCCATGTCAGTTTGTCTCTATGAAAACTCCAACATTTAGAAATGAGCTCGGATCCTGATGAAAAGTGCTGAGAGGAAGCGTGACATCTTGTTTTGTTCGAAATTTGCCTTTTTATTTCCAGAAACCCACCAAACAAGAGGTTCGAGGTGTTTGATGTAACTGCCTGCTCCTCTGAAGTATGTGGGTGTAGATATGTTGCAGGATCTTATATGCTCATATCTGCATTGTGTAAAATCCTGTTACATGATTATAAGATGCATAGTGGTGCTCTGATCCTCTCCATCTGATGAGGCCTCACATGTCTCCCTCATCATGTAGTCAGTTACGCCCACACCTGTGTCACCCACCCACACCTCCCTCTCTGTCTCTCCTCCTCCTCCTCCTCCTCCTCTTCATCTGTTTTCCCCTTAAGGGAAATTATATGTTTTTCTTCCTCCACCGAGAGCTGCACTGCTACATAACAAAAGGAATCATTCTCGGTGGAATGGGATTAATGACGATGCTCAATGGGAGAAGGGGACCGGTGTCTTGTTTTGTTGACTAAGTGTGTAATGTCGGGCTGTGCTCATCACTGCGTCTGTCAGGATTCTTCCTCTCAGGTGCGGGAAGACGCACACAAAGGTGTTCATCTGAATGCAGTGTTAGCAGCTCGAATCCGGGTTAATGCCATTAACAGTTTGGGGGATAATAAATTACAGTGAAGAAGTACAGACAAGCAGCTTATTTTGTCAGTGAGCTTATTAGTTGTAGCAGTTTTTTGTGACAGACGTTGTTGTTGAGTTTACACCAGTTCCTAAATGTAATGGCACATTATGTAACTCTAATGATCTTGTTATGGTTCAGCGCTTTATGCATCTAATTTCCTCCTCTCTCGCTCTCCTTCAGAATGCCTATGACATGGCAGAGCTCCAGAAGTCCCTGCAGCCCAGCCCGGCCCAGTCGGTGCAGTACAGCCGATCGCTAGCCATTCACCACCACCCTCCCTCCCAGCAGAAACAGCAACACTTTTGCCAACCTGAACCCCTCACCAGAGTGGGTACGGCCACCACCACCACCTCCTCAGGAACCGCCACCATTCGTAGGGATGTACCCCCCTGCCGCTCTCCGGCTCAAGGCCAGACTGCAAATCCCAGCCGAGCGGCCCAGCTGGCCCGCAAGAGCTTGTCGTTCTCCAGCCAGGACCTGGCACGCTACCTGTGTGAAATTATCCGTGATGCCGACCAGCACCCGGAGACGGCACCCTTCGACTCCCTGCAGGTCTTCTCCACGGAGGGGGGCGGCTCGCTAGCCGGGTCACTGAGTTCCTTCAGCTCCGTTGGGCTGGAAGAGGGAACGGCGGCAGGTCAAGAGTGTTTGAAAGAGTGGGGGCCGCGCTTTGAGAAGCTGAAAGCCCTCTATGAGCGGGCCGAGGGCAGCGACCTCTAAAGTACTGCCAGGAAGTTCCTGCAGTGCGAGGAGAGGAGGGAGACCACTAAAGACTCGTCTGAAAACCTGAGGGATTTTTATAATGCCTACAATTCCTACACATTGGCTTTATCTGGCGAGTGACATTTGGGACTCTCAATGAGCAGCAAATGGGAAGTGTTAATCCAGGAAACGGCAAGCTGTGGTCATGACAATTTTTAAAATCAGAACGGGCATCTTTATTATGGTGACTTGCGGATGACAATGATTTTAGTGGAACCATTTGTTGTCTTTGTGACCGACAATAGTGGAGGGCTTTGGACGTGTTCTATATGTTGGTATGGTCTCTATGTTCTTAAATAAAAGTAATACAGGAAAAAATAAACTGCCATGCTCAAATGCGACTAGAAGGGGGTATGTCCTTCTCTTTTTACGGGCCACTTTCTGAAATCAGTTCGCTGCATGTACTGTCAGGGTGGCCACTTGTGTTCATCAATCATAACTTCATACTTGGATACTGTTGATTTTTTTTCTATTTGCTCAGCCCTCCACTTAGATTCTATTCACTCAAGGATGAAAGAGGATGTCTGCGGGGAAAAAGACCAATAAAAACTGAAGATGTGTGAAAAACGCTGAGGAAAATGAAACTGAAAGCAGCCTTATTGTTTGGCATTTTAGGAGACATTCCTTGGGAATACAAATTATGTCCTCTCTTTCTCTCCAAAAAGGAGTGAAGGAACAGCGGGAATACAAATGTGGCTGGCATGAAACGGAAAATTTCTGTAGCTGAAAACTATCGAAAACTCTTTGACTCTCACGCTCTGCTAAGCGATAGCAATCAGAGTCTGCCAAACTAAAGGATAGCCATTAAGACAAATGAAATATGTGTGTTGTTCCATGTGATCAACTCAAACGTGATATCGAGCTTCACTGAAGGAGCTTTCAGCACTGGAATGAGCTTACAGTCCAGTTTGCCTCCTCCCGACAATATTGTATTATTAACCAAACCAGCTTACCCGTCAGCATCATCATTTCCTGTTCTACTATAAATAAGTCCTTGTACTCCATCACATTATTCGGCACTGCAGTGAACCAAATGGGCCTCAGCACCAGGTGCATTCAGGAAGCGCTTTCAGACCCTGAGCACCTCCCGTGTAACATGTTTAATGGGCTTGTGAACGCATGTGGTGAGGCTGCATTGGGAGAAGGAAAAGCAAGGCAAGCTTTGGAATAACTAAAAGTCTCCCCCCTTGAGGCCTCAAAGGCCAACCTTGTATTTTATGCATTTTAAGGCAATGTTTTTTGCCCTTCTTTCATCATTTCGGTTATTTATTCATATTTTTTTTCTGGAGAATGTTGTATGTGGAGCATGACAGGCTGGCTGAGGAGAGTGCAGCGAGTAGGAGTGCGTTAAAAGACATCAGAGTGCTAATCCTAATGTGAACTGATCGCTCACTGTCATGCTGTGAACCAAAGGATCAGGGGAGATGGGAAACTCGATGGAGAAATCATCACTCTTATTACAGATCTTAAAAAGTGCCAATATTTCCGAAGGCAGCAACAAGAGTATATATATATATATATAAAAAAAAAGGTTTTCAAGCTGAAGCTATGAAATATAGCTGGGAGTGCAATGCTTGTTATTTCACAGAGTTAAAAAGATGACAACAGGATTGGCAGGATTGGGAAGGATCCATTGTGAGGTGAGAGTATTCATGAATGAAGCATGATGGGCTCTGTCTTTGAATCACAGAAATCCTTATCTAAAGAACCAATTCCTCTTTGACTTTAAACCAAGGCCACCTGTTTATTTGTGTGGTGAATATATACAGTACTCTATTTTGTGAAAATGTTTTTACCTCATTTGTGCATATCAAAACAGAAGTAATTGCTTTTTTAAAATATATAAAGGGATCTAATTCTGTTTAAAGCCTTTTTTTTCATGTATCTTTCTTTAAGTTGGTAAAAGTATCTTGACATTTTGTATTTGCATCCTTTGAATTTTTTTTTTTTTTTCTAAATAAATGGAGTTCTTCTGTTACGGCTTGATTATATATTAAATACAGCTAAATTCAAATGAAACAGCAGGGTTTTAAGTCTCTTGATGAATAAGTGGCCTATTTTCTACAGAAACGGCGCGGTTATTAGTTTGGGACAATGCAGAACATGAAACGAGAGTGGCATTAAATCTCTGACCTGTATTTATCAAAATGCCTTTGTGATTTCACTTGAAATGACAGAAATCCTTTTGTAGTAACCAAGATATGCAGCATCCACCATACAAATATTTAATTCAAAAACACAAATGTACACTGAACATCCAAAGACAAAGCAACACTTATGACAGAAATGGAAGCTAGCCATCTGCATGAAATACCACAGTAGCAAACTAGTGCAGTGAACTGTACCAAAAGAACTCTCACGGTTAAACAGCGTCAACAACGAAACACACAGTTCCATAAAGATCATCTCCTGAGGAACAATGTGTTGTGACAGAGACGTTCTGTGAAGCAAAGGTTCACGTGTAAATTGTCTTGACAGGTAAGGTAACAATAGTGGTTTCACCATATTAGAATACAAATCACAGAATGTCACGGAGGAGCCCTCGTGCTACAAACCGAATTTGCAGAAAAATAAATCCCATGTTTATCTCTAAACATTTTAAAGTTATTTAAAACGGTTATGTACCTGTGCACAAAGACATTCATCCAACATCCTGGGGGAGAAAAAACAGCAGCAAAGAACGAATGTAGGTAAATTTGGTAGCACTTGAGGCCACTCATTGAAAGTCTTTTGAATGCATGACTTATTAGCGCAGCAGAGCTTATCCAAAAATGGAAAGGCACTTTCATACACTAAAGGCTCTTACTTTAGAGCTTAAGATGAAAAAAAAAATCGCATCATAACATTGTTGACCATTCAATATGTTTAACCCAGTTTTAAAAAGACTCAAACTGTGAATTTCTACTGAACTACAACTTTACAACGGAGGATTAAGGAAATGTATCGAGACGACTAACCCTTTAAGAATACTTAAGCTGTTATTAATCCTAAAACATACTAAATTTAAATTCCCTGTTCACAACGTCAAATGTATAAACCCTTTTAACCAACTATAGTGTCAAAGTGATGACCTCCTACTTACAGAATTAAAGCACAAAACATCTACAGTAGAGTCCAAAAGTTAGAGACCACATTAAAATATGAGAATAAAAATGTAATTTAAATTTAACAAGGTTTTTTTTAAATGAAATTCACTATTTCTAGGTCAAAGTAAATTGGACAGTTATTCTTACAAAAAGTATTTATGGAACATTCTCTATGCCCATGAGTAAGGCTGGTTCTTGAGGTTTTTTTTTTTTTTTTTTTTTTTTTTTTAAGCTGATGTGGCCCAACTTTATATCTGCCAAACTTTTGGCCGGTGTCAAGACAACACTACATCAGCCTCTAATTATCCCAATCTACTTGTGTGAATTCCAAATCCAAAGCATTTTCCCCATTGCTATTTCCTGCAATCATTTTTTTTTTCGTTTGCAACAGGAATGAGGCTGTGAAAGCAGTCGTTGCGTCTTAACCTCACATTTTTTGTCAAGTAGCAAATCTGTGTAAAAGAGCCTAAATGTGTTTGGTGGAAGGATACGCGTAGAAAGAGATAATCAGAGAGAGAGAGCGAGAGAGCAAGGGGGGTGGCAGACTGTGAGAAAAAGAGATTTTCCTGCCCTCTCTCCACATTAAACTTGAGCTCCGGTTGCAGCAGACCGACTCAGAGCAGATTTACACACACAAACACGCACCGAATCATCTTGTGCATTCTGGCTGAATCAGGCATCTCTCCGATCTCTGTCATGCACACAGACACACACACACACACACACACCTGCTACTATCACACACTCACTGAACATTCCAGATGGGGTGTTCAGCCATCCAGTGAAGGTGGGCGACTGCTGTTGAGGAATGAGCATCACGGACTGTTCTCAGCTTTGTTTTTCTTTTTGAGTTTCTTGAGTTTGTACACATTAAATGTCTTGTTTTTGAACACCCGTGTGAAGAGGGTTGAATACGGAGGTGTGTCAGTCTTAATGGCTTCACAAAACCGCGGGTGAGATGCCGAGATGAGGTCCGGCTCATTTTCACCTGGGCCATCCATGATCTGTAATAAAAACACATACACAAATCGTTTTTTTAAATGGCGCTGTAAGATGATATTTCTCTACAGTAAAAAAAAAAAAAACAGGGCAGATTCTCAGATGAACAAGAGTCTCAGAAGTCTTCTTTTAAAGAGAATTCCACTTTTTTATCTTTCATTTCTAAGAAAAATTGTGCCCTGAGGTTTTTTAAACATTTACTTTGAGAAATATTCCCAAACTAACAGAAAGTCCTTGAAATGGTGCTGAGATCATTTAAGCACCCAGAGATAGAAAGAACCGTCACCCATGGGAGAGATCAGAGTGAAATTGGGAGGGAAAATAATCCCACACAACACATGGCTTTTTGTGGGCCATCAGTACTGCATATACATTGCTTCTTCAGTAATTCTGTCTGCAGTTAACAAGCTTTAATTAAACCAGATAGATCTAATCAAAATTAAAATAGCATGCACACAGAAGATGTAACAAGAGTGTATCTTATTCAAACTGCTGGAGGCAGACTGAGGGAAAGAATCGGGCTACATCAAACGAGTGAACGAGTTTCACTGCTCGAAGTCGGATCAGAGGAGCAAGTGAGGCAAACTTCTGTGAGATCTTTCAAAGGCATGGCATTCACCTCAGATGCATGAATGACAACTGCTGACAAGCTATTTTCAGCTGGAGCTCTTTGCTGGGATGCGGGGGAGATGATTTTTTTAAGCTGACGTGTGCTGTGCAGACATGAACGCAAAGTGCCGCAGCTTTAGAAGTTGGAAATTTTGCTTTTGTCAGATATTATGCACAACTGTAATCAACTACAAAAGAACAATCAAGCCACCCAAGCGTAAAAAGTCACTTAAGCTAGATTGCGCACAGGGTGAAACAGTATTTAATAACTATGAGCTGTGGGTGAGTGAGAACAAGAAGATGTGACAAAATGAAAAATGTAAGCATCAGCTTTACACAAAAGAGTTACAGATATTTAACGTGAGAAATGAAAACACCTCAAGAGAGTTCCAAGACAAAAATAATCAAAGCGTGACCAGTGAGCTTCGCATCTATCTCAAATTATAGTTGTTTATAGCCACGTGAAGGATTCAGTAAAGGGCAAAGTTGTTAGCCTGCTCTGATAAAGCCTCTGGTTCTTGCAGAGAAACTTTCATTTAAATGGAACGAGTGTGGTGTGTGTGGGCATGCACTGGAGATGCTGTTTGTGACCTACATGTCCGTTTGCCAGGTCGAGCAGGTCCCTCAGCCTACAGCCACGGCTGTGCCTGCGCTCATAGCAGATGCTGTCCTCTAGCACCATGTAGTCCGCTCCAACTGAACTGAGCACTTTATGAACCTCCTCAGCAGACTGACGGGCATAGATCTGATATACCTGCAGGGAAACACAAGGGCATAGATGGGAGAAAGATAGATATCAGGGGCTGCAGCTTAGAACTGAATGGCCGTTTATGTAGTAAAATGTACTGCAAGGTGGTCCAGATAAAAAAAAAATATATATATAATAATAATACAATTTTAGGAAGGGGTGATTTGTGAAGAGATCCTATCAAAACGAATGTCCTGGGGGCATGTCAATGGTCCACTTGAGAGATAGGTGGCGGTAATTCACTTATTAGTGATCTGCTGTAAAGCAAGAAGAAAAAGAAGACGCCTCTCATACAGACTGAAGAAGAAGATGTGAATGCACTCATGACAGATTGCGGTGAAAATCTGTGGTAAAAAAAAAAAAAAAAAAAAATATATATATATATATATATATATATATATATATATATTTACAGACTGATTATTTTGTGTCTTTACACATTAATGTATAGTCACGAGGTGCAGGGTTTAATTTGGTTTAAAAAAAAAATCTCAGTTTGTGTTCCTTTGAAGAAACAAAGTCATCTACATCTTGGATCCCATGGGGTGAGCAGATAAATAACCACTGAGCAGATAAATTACCACTGGTTTGGAGGACGTATGCCACTGGTTTGGCACGTGCTAATTAAATCACTGTTGGAAGGGTCACCCAGCAGAAATATCACTAATTGCTTTTTAAACTTACAGTTTAGTTATTAAAACTTGTTATTAAATAATTCTGCATATACAGAAGGCATTTAAGTAGTGCACAGATAGTATCACAAACCATGAACATATATTTACAGTATTTCAATTAATGGAGCAATTATGGCAGTATACAGTAACTGAGGATGATAAGATTAGGTTTGACATTTCCGTATAACACATGGATATGTGGCTCAATGTGGCAAAAAGGCAGCTGTAAACTCCGTGCTAAGGTTTCTGTGCCCTTTTTGTTCATAGTTGTTGACAGACTGTCACAACAAACTCATTTCCTCACAAGTAACAGTTGCATACAGAGAAGAGAACAGAACGCTCTGATGAAATCCATGGCAACCAACCAAACAACATTACTGAATTAATTAATTAACATTACTGAAGGATCGCCAACCTAATAAGCCATAGGATAATATTGTAAAAATGAATGATGAATTCATAATGTATTTGCTGATATAAGGTATAGGTATTTATGGACAATTTTCCATGACAATGTAAATAAATACTTATTATATACAAATATTATTTTGTATGGATGCAAATTATATATAGATATATAAATATTCACTTTGGCCTTACATGAATCGAAAAAAATTAAACCTGATCATGATGGAGCCACTTATAAAAGTATCTTCATTAAAATACACCGTGTCCATACTGTCATTGTGTGCCTGCCAATGACATCATAACCCCTTGATAGAAAACATGGAAGTACCAAAGACGCTTTAATATGTTGCGTGTTTTTATAGACAGGAGACATCCGCACAGAGTAGCATTATAACAGAACTTTCAAATGTATGCCTTCGAGCCGTGTGTTGCGCTCGTTCAACTTACTTATTTCGCTTCGACGGCTTTCAGTCTCACCTTGCTTCAATGTGGAAAAAGTTTGATTTGACTTGATTTTTAAAATAATGTAAACATAAACATACAGAATTATTATAGTATTGGTTACTTTATAGTTCAAGGTAAATGTTCAGAAATGCTGTGAACCTCAAACTGAACCGGTACATTCATTTATATTTTGCTGTGATAAAACCCAAACGCAGAAGGGACTCATTTAAAAGTCCTCGCACACCCTTGCAACCTCTCTGCACATCTACAGTTGGAGAACCTCTGCTTTAATGTACTGAGCTGATGGGTAATTTGGGTCTTTCTGGTTAGATCAATTCTCATCAATTCTCTGAATGAAGCAGGAACAGTAGAACAGGAGTCTGGTCTTCCACCAACTGTTCGGATCCATATTTTATCTTCCTCTACAGTCATGAACAAATAAGAGAATGAACACACACCCTCATCTGATCAACAGAGATCTCCTCTGACTCTGACCACCTCAACATTCTGCCTCACAAACTCGAGCAATGAACCTCTGCTACAGGCAAATGTCCTGTAGTGAAGCCAAAGGAAACATGACATTTCTTTCAGACTGGAATAGAAAAGAGTGACAGCTGAAACCACACCACATATCACAGCAGTGCTGTGGAGTTTATTTCACTTCATAAAGATGCTCACTGATGTGTCAACTTCCAACCACCTGCAATTAGAAACCTAATTAAACTAATCATGCCAAAAGTAACACTTCTGCTGATGAGACCAAGTATATATACATATGTAATAAAGAAAACCTTAAATAGGATTTACGAACATTTGTAAACTCATCATTTAGATTATCAGCTGATTTGTTAAAGTACACACTCTTATAGACTGCAATGTGTTTACTCCTAACCGTATCTAAAGAGTTTTTAGTGTTAGAATTCGTTTCTGACTGATTTATTTCTGCTTCATTTCAGTTTACGTAACGAGGCAATGGAAATGCTTCTGAGAAGTTTTTCATTTTATAATGCAGACCTTGGTCTGACTGACCATATGTTCAGCTCTGCAACAAAACATTACTGTGCATATTTTATGTAAATAATCTTCATTAAATAAAATAGCTTTTGTGACTGTTGCACAATACACCCTTGATTGTTGCGTGTGTCCTCAAAAAACTTCTCCAGAGTAGTGTTTGAAGCATTTCAGAAGGGCTGGGCAAGTTTACGTGTTATCGTGTATCACATTAATGAATTAACTCCGACAATTATTTTAAAAGCCCCTTATGTACACTACACGTGTCTGCGGCACGTTACGGCTCTGATGAGGTTTTGTTCCATTCTACATGTGGTGACAAATCACACCAGGAGCATTTCAGAAGCGAAGCGACAGGATTCGCAAACCCAGTGATTTACCTGTCCAACACAGTTTTTTTATTGATTATTTGGGTTCTGACATGGCTAAGTTGGCTAAATGTTTATGTTTTGTCTGGTTTAATTCTGTTTATAGATGTATTTATCGCTATGTCCTACTCTGTTGTGCTATAGACTAAAAAGTTAAATGTAAAATTTTTGGTCACACTTTATTTTAGGGTCCAATTCTCAATATTAACTAACCATTAACTACGATTTTTGCCTCAATTAACTCCTTATTTGCTGCTTATTAATAGTTAGTTGTAGTTGTAGTTGTTAAGTTTAGGGTATAGGGTAGGATCATGGATGTCATGCATTATATGTACTTTATAAACACTAATAAACAGCCGATATGTTAATAATAGACATACTAATAAGCAATTAGTTATTAGTGTGAATTGGACCCTATACTAAAGTGTTACTAAATTTTTTAAAAACAATTTAAAAGTCCAGTTATGTACAAGGATAAAAGATTTGTAGCTGTGTAGTCGTCTAAAATACTTCCTCAGCTACATCAAATCTATATTTTACATACCATTTCTGACCTCCTGGCAAGGAAATAATGATGTGAAATCCAATTAATCATTAATTATATATATATATATATATATATATATATATATATATATATATATATATATATATATATATATATATATATATATATTATTAATCAATAATTAATGATTAATTAATAATTAATCATTAATTATATATATATATATATATATATATATATATATATATATATATATATATATATATATATATATATATATATGCCCAGCACTAAATTTTATCATTGAAACTAAATAAACAAAAAAACATTTCCCAAAAAGCTTAAATGTCCCAAAAATGAAATTGTTGTCCCAAGAGATCTGGAGTTCCTAGAAATAGTAGAACTTTGATTGAATTGTGATTCAAACTAAACAGACCTGAGACTCTTACCTGTCTGGTCCTCTCTCTCAGTGCCTGGTCCTCGTAGTGTGGATGGTTTGTCAATACTCTCCCCGTACACAGCTTAATTCCCGCCAACAGCTGCATGCTGCCTGCAAACACTGCCCGTTTGGGCGTCTTCAATCTGTCAAGGAAAAAAATAAATAAATAAACATGAGGGCTCTGTTACATACACTTAAGTTTCACTAATATTTCAGGGCAGGCGATCGCACAAGGGAACTGGGTGTGTAGGGGCGGCACTAAAGCTTAAACTAAAGCCAAACCTGCAGACATTTATTTCAGGTGAAGATGGAAATGTGCAATGGTTCAGTGAGGAGCGATGCAGTCGTTTGTACAATCCTATCATCCATGTCTGAAACGCAGAAGGTTTGTAGTCTACTGCAGGTTTAAGGTCTGGATGTGATCTGTCTCCTGTCATTTTATATATGTGCATGGAGGGAAGTGCTGAAGCTGTATGTTATTTGAATATGCTATTTGAATAACTGGATGGTTTTTTCAGAGACCATCTGTTATCAAAACATAACCTTTTAAAAAGTCAGCTTCAACATTTTACACAACATTTTATTCCTGACTATTAGTATCTACACCGCACAGAAGCCTCTCGGAGGAGAAACACGCTCCATATATTTTATGTTGATGGTATGCTTGGGCAAATTTTGTATCTGCAAAAGCAGCCAAATGTGCCAGACTCCACCATGAGCAGATTGTGTGAGATACCCTCATCCTTAAAAACCATCATCAGAACTGCGCAAGTTGAAAGAAAACACGATCCAAAGTGCTAAAATACATTTGCAACTAGAATAAAATGTGTGCTCCCCAAAATGCCTTTAATGGAATGAATACTGGCACACAACTGAATTAAAGAGACATATAGAAACAAAACTAACAATGCCCATTTAATTTATCTGTAGGTGTACACTTTACATTATAAGAAGAAAGAAAAAAAAAGATACACTGTATTATATGGTATCTTGTTACAGTGTAATTACATAGTACTTAGCAATATTAATTAACTACATGTACTTACCTCAGAGTTAGGGTTTGGATTATGAAGAGTTAACAAGAAAGAAAAAAAAAACTAATTAATAGTAAATCTAAATATAGTTCACAGTAGTATTAATACATTTCAATGTTAACTCATAAGGGCTTTCCCCCCACAAAAAGTAATTTTGAATCTGAAGCAAAACAAGTTAAAACAACCACTGATTAAAAAAAGCAGCCTCGGGCATTCAAAAATGTCTGTTCAATTTGTTTAGACAATAAAACTAAATACCGTCACATATTTCACGCTTCAAGGTCGGTTTCAGCTCAAGCCGGTGTCTCTCCTTGTGAAGGTAACAGAGGATGTGATGGTTTCATCTCGGTACAGAAATATTTCATTACAGAGGAACAAGAGTGGTCAGTATGGGTCAACTGTGAACATGGGTCCTCATAGCACAACCTTGTTCAGAGTCCAGTAACTATGTGCCACACACACAGACACATGCAAAGACAAAATCCAAAACTAACTCTATGTTGCCCCATAGCGGGTACATTAACACACTGTTTCATCGCTGGTCAGCTTGCACCACACATGAAAAGATGTTAGCAAAGGAGACAGACTCACAAACACAATCACATAGAATGACTAACAGCTATTTTCAATCTAAAGTTTACTAAAGCAATGAAGCAGTGAACAAAATGGCTCCAATTACAGGGGCCTCAAAGAATTTGGCATGAACTTCTCCTGAAAGACAAACTTATCATGTGATCTTATGTACAAGCACCTATGAAAAAGATTGTGAGAGACATTGGTTCTACCAATAACAGTGTTCAGGAGCAGACCTTCTGATGCTAGAGGGGTATGTGGACTGGAAAATGAGAAATTATCAGAGAGGGCAGCCCTGAGAGTACAGTACACACTCTATTGCTAGATAGACAGACCCACAGATTGATACCAACCTAAAATCCAATTGAATTAATTGAAAACATTCTAGTTTTCACCAGTAACTTTTCGTCTCGTCTTCCAGCATTATCATATTGACATAAATACGATGCATAGGCCATAATTGTGCTCTGTGGTAAAAGCGAAACTTGATAGGTGAAATGTTTTGAAATGTCTCTGGACACAGCAGTGCACAAGTTTCAATAAAAGGATATGTTTCAGTCCAGTCACTTTTTTTACATACTTTTACATTTCCGCTGCCGTTTTAAAAATCGTTCTTTTTGTCATGTCATTTTTGTCATTTGGCTTGAATCTGAGTGCAGGAGCTCTAGGTTACCATGGAAATGCTGATTGCTGTCGTGACACTCTCGAACGGCACTGAACATGCACTGTGGTTAGTACAACTATAAATATATCATTAAACCTTTCATTAACTTTGGTAGGTTGTACAACAAAGGAGCTGTAATCGGCTGCTTTATTCTGCAGAAAAATTAACTGTCTAATTTTGCCATAGGTTCCCAACTTCTGATCTACCCAAAGGCCATAGCACTGTAATTGGATACATATGTACGAGGGGTGTCCGGAAAGTATCCAGCCATGTCATTTGAAAGATAGAGACATTTATCGAACAAGATGCAAGAAACACTGTACATAGTACAATGACGCCTCAGTCCCCCTCAGAGATGATTTTAGTTTTGGGACAAGCCAGAAGTCACAGGGCACCAAATCTGGGCTGTAGGGGGGCTGAGTCCTGGGTGATTTGATGTTTCGCCAAAAAACTCTGCACAAGAAGTGATACATGGAGCGGTGCACTGTCATTATGAAGCGGCCAGTCACCAGTTGCCCATAGCTGCAGCACTTTTCTTTGTATTGCATCTCTCATCTCATTTTTTTTTTTTTATATGGCTGGATACTTTCCGGACAATTCTCGTATATTGTGTGTTTACTCTCCCACTTTATTTCCTTCTCAGGCCTTGATCTAGTCAACAAATGAATTGCTTTATAACAACATAAAAACATTCACTGTAGTGTACTGCATACATATGTTTTGTCTGTGTGTGTGTGTGTGTGTGTGTCAGTGTTTTAAACATGTATAAGACTTTTAGCTTTTAAAGTATTCCCTACTGGGGTCTAGCGTTGATGGACCAGTTCGACACATACGCAGTATCACCTAGTATAGTGGACCGTCTCAACATTCACCCGGCACCTGGACACAAAAATCGGGCTGCACGCAGACAGTGTTGATAACCGACTGTTCCAGCAATCAGCTGCTGCTGCCAAATAAATATCTTGAAATAGCAAAATGTAAGCCTTTATGTTCCTCTAGTAGAAAATACATGCTTCCTCAAATAAAGCTTAATGTTCCCCAAGCATAAAAATGCATATTCAGAAACTGTTTCAAATGTGATAGTATTCATTTTTAACTGAATAGTAATGTGGATGTGAACCAATCCATCCAAATGTAAAAAAAAAAAAAAAAAAATGTATGAATCAGATTGCTGTAAAATTAATAATTCAAAAGCACACAAAAAAGTATCTGCAAAAAAGTATTAAAGTAAAAGTATTAATTCATACACTGTATGAAATATAAAACAAAATAAAAAAGTTTATTCTCACTAAAGTCCGAGTGAACTTTCTCATGAAAGTAATGTTCTCACAAGCCACCTCTATAACCGGATGAAGGATTTTCCACTCAGATGCTCTTCTATCAAATATCGTGCACAGAGAAGCACATGGTCAACTACAGTAGCACAGATGTCATCAGAGACGAATGATCTCCTTGGGCTTCTTCTCCCTAATAGACCTTTTTTTTCACACTTCCGTGTTCACACAGCAAAAGGCTTCAATAACCGAGTAAAGAAACTTCTGTTTTATCCTTCATCAATGACAGCGACTGTAGAGCAGAGTTATTATTGTTTTCCAAAGCACAATTCATTACCAGTAATGCTTCCAACAACAGCCTTTACTAACTTTCATATGAGTTGCTGTGGATGACGATACAAAGACAAACGGTTTCCTGCTATTCAACATGCACGACAGCATGCATTTTATGGTTTCAAATGCGACTTCACAAAGTCTGACTATGTTTTCTGTTAGTGAAACAATGAAGTTTGGATTGCTTTCATGTTCTTTCCAGTAGGATGTAGGATTTAAGAACGGTTTTACTTATAATATTGATGCCTACTAAACCACTGAAATACATTTTTAAATGAGCATTAACTTACAGTTCTAATTGTCTCTTTGTGCTACATTAAATCCTCTGAAAAAGACTTGAGGGTTGTGCAACAGTGACTATGTTATTTATTTTGCTTATGCACATTAGGTTAGAGTTAAGGATGCAAATTAATTGTGTGCGACTGTATATTAATTTCTATGTTTTAATGAGAAAAATTTTACTAGATTTTCTACACTTTTAGGTTTTTGTTTTGCAATGACGTAGCAAGGGGATTTTCTGAGTTACTTCCAGCTCACCTGGTCATAAATCCACAGTACACCGGCATAAAATCTATTTAACCAAGGAATTTGTGAATAGACTGACCTTTGACCTCTCCTCCACAGTGCATCATTTTTTGCTTTTGTGGATCTATATAATTACTCTGTATTGACAAGGGACTGCACTGGCCTCTACCAGATTTACATTTACTTTCACATTTATATTCTCATATGTATATGTCAGCTTGTGTTAGCCTGCATCCTGCTGACATTATAAAAAATAATTAACGTCATTAATATTTCAAAGAGAGGGACACAGAGGGTGGCCTGAATAGCCATATCTTCATAGACGCATGCCTATGCAGTACATCTTCTTAGACAGAAATGCTTTTTGAATTTAGAGAGCGGAATTAATGACCTCGCATTGGATTGATGTTGATTCACTTTTATAAATATAGATAAATCAGTCAGTGAAGTTAAGCACTCAATCATTTAAAAGGCTGATATTGATAGCATGGTTGGACATGTCAGTCATGCGCCTTGAGGTATCTCAATGCCATTGGCTTAAATTACAGCCTGTGTACCAGTACTACAAACTCTCAAGGCCACAATAATGATTTAACTGTCTGAATTATAAAATGAGGGAAGGTAAACTGTGGGAAGAGTACATATTTTCACAATTACTGTGCGCAGACACAAACAAACATGTTCATATCAGCCTTATTCTCCAAGCAATTTTCTGTGAGACTTCAGATTCATTAGCCATTCGTTATTGGCGAATCACCAGAAGAATAACAAGACCGCAGCAGTAAGCGGTAAAACTATTTGCGCTTCAAACCAGTGTGATCATAATTACGACAATACGTTAAAATAATATGATAAGAAATACCAGTTTGCAATATCCAGCAATATAACGAGCTATTTTGCACAGCTAAAAATAATTGAAAACAGATGACTCCAGAAGGCTTGCACATTTAAGTTACAAATGGCTGTGCCTGCTCTTAGGTTAAAAGTAAGGTGGATAGCCGTACTTAATGTCATTCAGATGCCAAACAGACTGGCCAGTGTGGAGATAAATCTAAATCAGGAGGAGATATGTGAGTGCCGTTTCAGAGAGAGAGAGAGAGAGAGAGAGAGGGTGGGATGGAGCATCTGTCGGAGGAGGATTCACAGAGTGATGAGAGACTGAGTGATCAGGTGAGAGCACCGACAATGTCTCAAGTAAAATTACATTGCACTCTCTAGGTTTCAGAAGTCACTTAAAGAAGTCATTTGGGACCAGTAAACCTATTTTGAATGTTTTTAAATGAACAATAATTCTACTGTCTGAGACTTCTTGCTGGATTCCACAACAACTGGCAAAAGTGGTACTTCATGCGTACAAAAAAAATGTTAAATTCTCAGGGGTAAAACAAGACAAATGACAAGTATGAAATGGTGTCGGCTAACTTTTCATTTATGTACAGAGTGTGTATACTGGGGTGTTTGTGAATTAGTGAAATTCTGCTGGAGTTCAAACAAGGCTAGCATCTGTGAACACGGCTATTAAATATCTCCACCGAGACATCTTCAACAACATCTCCATCGAGAGGTCTACAGCAAAAGCAGCAGCAAAAGCCACTAATTTGATCAAATTAAACCGGAAAGAGGAGGATATTGTCTAGAGTGACGATTAGAGTGGAAGTGAGAGCGAAGATGTCGAAAACATGTAGGAAAGAAAGAAGAAAAATGCATCTTTGTTCAGATGGGAAACACAAATTACTTGTGCTCGGAGGGACCGAGAAAGTTTTTTTCTTCAGAGAAAACAAAAGACTAATTTATCTTCATTTTTTCAAAACAAGGCAACATTCAGAAATAACTCCTTTATGGGAGCTATAATAAAAGAGTGCACAGTAGAAAACTGCAAAACAAAAGAGGCTAAATTAATTACATGGCAGGGAGACGTTCACAATGGTAAGACTGACTGTGATGACAGAGTCTCAGAACTGTGACAAAGGACTCGCTTCCATCTACGGGACAGATGAGGTTCTACTGAAAGGCCACTGATCAGTCATGAAGAGAAGGCACATACACATGACACCCTCCCCAAAAGCCTTCTCAGCTGATCTGCAGAGATTGTAGGTTCTTAACTCTTAGGTAGAGATTATGATGGCATTCACATGGGCGGTTTGTGCTATGAACTAGCCCAAAGGTTCTCAACCCCTTTCTCATGGGACCCGTTTTGTTAAGTCACATTCTTGTACAATGCAATGGAACAGAACACACTGTGTTGAACTACTTTTAATGTAGCTCAGCATCTGAAAAACAGCAAGACATGACATACCCAAAGACGTCAGTCAACTTGAGTGTACTTGAAGAGTGTACTTGAGGTGACAGTAAAGGGGGAAAAATCCATCAAAGATGGCAAACAAAGCAAGAGACATGATTATAGAAGCCCTTATAATTAATCCAGCCTCAAATAATAATAATATTATATATAATAGTTCACTAGAAACCTTTTTAATATTGCTTACCATGATTGTTGTGTCAGCTGGTTATTAGGCTATTGATTTGTTTATATTGTTGTCTTATATTGTATTATATACAGTATTGTTTGTATTTTACTTGTTTCTCTTTTGTTTGTATTTTACTCTTCTGTAGCGCTTTGGGTGTGAGAAGCTTCAAAGAATTAATCCAGCTTCAAATAATAATAATATTATTATATATAACAGCTCACTAGAAACCTTTTTAAAATTGCTTACCATGATTGTTGTGTCAGCTGCTGATTAGGCTATTGATTTGTTTTATATTGTTGTCTTATTACAAACTACTGGAGATGACCACAACAATAGAAGCCCTTGAGTGAGGTGGACACAAGCATAAACACATTTTATTGATAATAAATTGGAAGAAATAGGCAGAGACTGAACAAAACTCTCAGTTTGTCAATGTTAACGTATATTACAACTGATGGGAAAAAGAGCAACATGCAATATTTCTGAATATATCCACATAAACGTGCCAACCGCTAAATGGTAAAGTCATTGCTGCACTGCAGCTGCCAACAGAAGTTCCCATTCCCACAGACACACGCGCATTGGCTGGATCAATCTGGAATGTATGCTTTTTAATAGCATTTGTGAATAAAAACAAATATTTATAGGACAGCTCATGTCAGATTGTGTTATGGTTTAAATGCCATTGTCCGGTGAGTTTATGGGATTCCAGTATTTCCCCATTCAAGTACTGTAGATGCAAGCCTGTCTTGACGCATATCCAAAACAGATGCCAGGAGATGTTGTAAATATGGCCACGAGTGAACTGACTTTCCTTGAAAGGGATTTTGATTTATGAATGCCATTAAATGGAGTATTTTGAAAGGCTATGCATTCAGCTGTGCGTGTACACTAGTGTTTTACATAAAAACTGGTATACTTTGGGCTTTATAGTATGTACAGTATATAGATGGTGGAGCTCTGTATTATATCCTTTTTGGTTAATGAAAGTTATTGTTAGTGTTTTTGTTGTTGTTTTCAGCTAGGAACGATGTTTCTGTGTTCAGAGTTGATTATTTGATTTAAACTATGAGTGAATTCCTAATTACATCCCTGAGCAATAAAGCCTGCCCTCCAGCAATCTGTCAGTCAAATGAGATCACAGCAATTAGCAAAAGACAACGATCCAATCAATTCCAGATAGAAAAATTAAATCCCACACTACTTTTTTTTTTTTTTTTTTCATTCAAGAAGCCATTTCACTTGTATATATCACAGAGAAGGAAATATGAATTGCAAATTCCATTTCATGGTGACTGTAAAGTGGAAAGAAAAAACCAACAAAGACGGCACACAAAGCAAGAGACTTTTATAGAAGTATTTATAATTAAAGCTGCGGTAGGTAACTTTTGACACTCTAGCGGTTAATAAACAGAACTGCTTGCGTCTTGTGGAAGAACATCGTAGCCGGAGCTACTTCTCTCTGTTTATGTCTATGAAGAATCACAAAGGTACTGGGTTACTCCGCCGCGGTACCCCCGAAGCAATCTAAAATAGTCCGAATATAAACACTTATTATAGGTCCACCCTAGTGATTCAGGACAAGCTAAAAACACGGTTTGGAAAATGGATTCATGGTGTACTCGCTTATTATATACATTTTGAATACAAACAAAGTTACGGACCGCAGCTCTGATTGGATATTTTTTACCGGGAGCGATGGAGTTTCTGCAAATGGCAATAGGACCACTCGGAGGAGCCAGAGCAGCTTGATTTTTTCACAGAATATCTGTCTCATATTCTACTGTCAGGACATAATGACAGGTTTAATAAATATGTAAAAAATATATTTTTACAAAAGTTACCTACTGCAGCTTTAATTAAGCTACAAATAATAATAATATAATTATATATAACAGCTCACTAGAAACTGTTTCCGCACATTTTTTATATTGCTTACCATGATTGTTGTGTCAGCTGCTGATTAGGCTATTGATTTGTTTTATATTGTTGTCTTATATAGTATTATATACTTCATTATTTGTATTTTACTTGTTTCTTTTTTGACTCTGCTGTAGCGCTTTGGGTGTGAGAAAAGTGCATAATAAATAAAATGTATTATTACTATTTAAATCAGTGTTACATATTTTTATATCAGATTTTAGATCAGAATATTGCAACACGCTAAAGCCAGGGTGAAGCAAGTAAATATCCCATGCATTTTCTCCATAGTGAATAAGATTTCTCAACTCTCGTGAATTCTGAGGTTGTTAAGTGATGGTATATGCTTCTTCATTTTGCATACAATACTCATAATCCTTAGAACTATGCCAAGAGCAAATATAGCAGATTTTAAATTGCATACTTACGGCAATTGAGATGAATGAGAATGCTAATGGATCGCTTTCTTCAGCTATTTCAGACCTCCCTTGGAGTCAAGTCTTTTGTGTGCTCCATGTAAGGAGGGTTATAATAACACACAGAGTCACTGCCTGTGTACAGCATTCCAAATCAATCACTCACGAGGATGCTGCCGATGTGGGCAGCAAACAGCAAGGCAGCTCACTAGGTTATGAAGCACAGCACCTGTCACTCTACACTATACAGTTGTCTAATAAAACCAACAAATCTTTTTTTACACACTCACTATAAAATCATAAGCAGTGTCTGGTGTGTTGCTTTAAGCTCAAGATAAATCAAAAGACTGCTTGACAGCGATACTTGCACAATTGTAGTTGCTCGCCCTCCCTCTTCACATTGTGTCACAGTATGTGGTTTATTATGCAGTAAGTTCCAATCATGGTTAGAGGAGGCTGATACTGCCACTCTCCTCGATACGCTTTTCATGCTCACCCTCCCTTTCTAGGCAGAAGAGCATCTTTGGTAATCTACATATAAAACAGTGCAGACTTTGGCAAGCCAAGCACAGACAGAAGTGTGAAGTGATCCCCGCTTAACTCTTTAATCTGATGGTTAATTAGCGTGTGGAAGTGGCTTAATGCCACAGCACAGCCAAGGGAACTCACCCTCTAATCCAACACAAATCGCATTTTCTTCAGGAAGAGATCACCTGTGTCACTGCAGCCCAAACATTTCACTCTCTCGCACACAATCACACATAGAAACTTGACTATGAGCAAGCGCTTTTTTTTTCCCGCTTGCTGTGAGAATGGCGTCATTGAAGAAATCTTCTGTTGCCAGTTCTGTTGGAGTCTATCCAGCACCTAATGTCTAATTCATGACGTCCATCTTACACCGGCCCAGTTCCAAACACAAGTACCTGCTGCCTCGCTGCTGCAAATCTTATCCGATTAATAGAGTATTCACAACAGCTTTTTATTATATCCTTCACAGTTTGTAATGTAGTGGAAGAGGGAGTAAGATAACATATATTTGATCCATAAGTTGTCAATTTTATGGACATTAAGTGCCGGTTTTACTTTTCAGCCCCCACAAAAAGCAGAAAATTTTGATTTCTATGGTGCCGTTTCCCAGCATTCACGGCATCATGAATAAATTATGCAAATCAGTGCCTCAATGTTTTTGCTTTTACCATTTATGTGCATGATGTTGCCATGTTTGTAAAGTTGTGTTGTGTGATGTTAATTTAAGGTGAAGACATCTTTCTTCAAGCGTCATGTTTTGTGTGAGAAAAGTTAAAGGAATAGTTCAAAATAAGTACCCTCAGGCCATCCAAGAAGTATATGAGATTGTCTCTTCATCAGAACAGATTTGTAGGAATTTAGCATTACATCTTGCTCACCAGTGGATCATTCAATGAAAAAGTCCATTCCCTGTTGTCCTCTCACATCAAAATCCACCAATATATGTATTTAGAACTCTGTTTAAACGGTGCTTGATCTGTGCATATTTCTCTCCTGATTCACACAAGACAAGGTATTTCACTGGAGGAATCAATATTGAGGATGGAGGACTAGCTTTTTATCCACAAACAACATTTTCAAGTCGGAATCGTCTTGATGGATTTATTACAAACACAGCCTTTGCTTCACATGATGTTACCTGATGGACTGGAGTCTCGTTGAATACTTCTGGATTACTGTGAAGTTTTTATCAGCTGTTTGGACTCTCATTCTGACGGCACCCATTCACCGCTGTGAATCCATTGGTGGGTGAAGTAATGCAAAATTTCTCCAAATCTGTTCTGATAAATAAACAAACTCATCTACATCTTGAATGGCATGAGGGTGAGTACATTTTCAGCTATTTTTCATTTTTGGGTGAACTGTTCCTTTAAACACCGTGTATGCCAGACTGATTTGTTATTATGAGCTTTTTAGCACTTATTATTATAATGCTGCTAGCAGAAACATCATCTAGATTATACAAATTATTCTGTGAAAAGCAAAATACCCTTCATAGTGCAATCGGTGGCTTGCGTGTCTAAGGTTGCAGACCTCTGGTCTGATCGTTGTCTGCGAGTGTTTGCTTGTAGCATGTAAGAGGAAGATTACAGCTGCTTTACCTGATCCACTCCATTAGCTCCACAGTGTCTGGGTCATAAAACTCTCTCAGCTCAGATATCTCCTCCATCAGTCTGGGCCAAAACTGTCAACAGAAAGACAGCGATTGAGATGGAGGGAGAGTGTGAGACCGCTTTAATGGGAATGATTCACAATAATCAATGGTCAACAAATCAGCCCAATATGCACCCAGATGCACAAACATACAACATTCTAATTCCTTATTCCCACTGCTGTGTTACCAGAGAAAATAAAACCGCATTGTGGATCCAAGACTCAAATAAATAACACACACAGTGTGATACGGATTCCTTTTGCTTGCACTAGGATTCCTGCGTGACTATTTCTGGCACACAGCTAACCAGGCAGCTTGGCAATATATGCAAATAGACACATGACCGCATAGTTAAAAATGTCTTACCTTGTAATAAAGAAACGCCAGTATTACAATAGGAACAGAGTATCTGATCAGTCTCATCTGTGGAAACAGATTAATAACATAAATGGAAAAATAACCATACAAATGGGAAGAAACAGGTTGTAACTGTTTAGTCTTGAGGGCTGTAACTACATTGCCACCTAGTGGGGAAATAAAATGTCCGGCTGTGTGGACATGGGTACATCTATGCAGAAAAAAACAACCCACATCTCACTGAAACTCAATATTAGTTTATAACAATGAGCACCATAGCTTCAAAATGACACTTGTATATAATGATATGTGTTAAACATCTTTTGTGAGCCTCTACATGAACTGAATTCTATTTTTATGTTTTTGTTATTAATTGTATCGAGTACTGAAGCGAGTGGAGTAAACTGGGTAAACTCTAATGTACATGAACATATAGAAGCGTGTGAGAAAAAAAGTTATTTAACACTATGAGCAAAACTGTAAAATAGTATAATATATATATATATATATATATATATATATATATATATATATATATATATAATTGCATATATTTTCATATAAGCTGGTGAATCTACAGAATACTGTATAAAGCAATGTAATAGTTGCTGGGAGGCTAAGTGTGTCTTTGGGGTAATGCAATGCTTGGGGGTAAGATTCTGTGAAAAAGTTGTTTGCTTTGCAGCCAATGCAAGAAATATTATTAGAAAATGTTGAAAACTGCTGCACTACATTAAAATTAAAATCAGTGTTAGGAGTAACTCTTGTTTATGAAAATGTGTTTTGATTGATGAAAACTATTTTTATGAAAATGTGAATATGCAGCGAAATAAGATTTGGAATTGGACTGTGCATTAGTATGCCACTTTTATATGAAACGTACATTATTCATGTATTCCCAGTACTCCTAACATGAGGCAAGATTCCCTGAGAAAACAGTAGTTATCTTTATACAGAATAAATATCATGAAATATGATTCTCAAAATGAAATTATGATCTCATTTCTCCTTTTCTAGAGGACAATTTAGTAAAAAGTGCTACAACGCATATCTGTGTGTGTGTTTACATGTATACACACCACCGATCAAAGGTTTTGTTTGCCATCATATAAATTACTTTTTACAATATATTAAAATAGAAAAAGTTATTTTAAATTGTAATAATATTTCACTGCTGTTATTTTACTAAAATATCCCAAACTTTAAAAAGCTAGTGGACAAATGTGCCATTATCTCTGAATTGTGATGTGTGTCACTCACCATGGTTCTAGTGTTGCAGTGAAGGACCCTCAGATACAACGACCACACCTCCTTACCACACACCCCAAAAGCGGCGAATGCACACATGTGGCCAGTCCACAAATACTTCATCCTGCCAGCAGCAAAGATAGAAATCCATTCACTCAGACAACACACTGCAAACATGAAAGACTCGAACCGCATTCATTTCCAACTCTATTACTATTCTGACACCAAACAAAAAATTTCATGAAGCGATATCGCAGTGTTCTACCATAATTCATTCATCATTAAAATCACGAATGAACTGTCAACTTGGGATACGGACTAATAAGATGAAGAAGATCACAAATCAGAAGCGGTGTGGAGGACAGGAAATTGAGATGCACCATAGCGACAGCGGCAGGGAATGAAATTACAGACGGGAGAGTGAGGAAAATACAGAAGGAAAATATTTGCATGGAAGGAAAGAGATACGTGGTATGAAAGCAACAAAACTTGTCCAATTTACTAGTTGTTTACCTCATAGTGGAAAAGGCGAGCAGGCCGAAGAAGACTGTGTGCAAGAGATTGTAAGCAACGTCCGGACGCATCCGAAAGGTCCTGTCTTCTCTCTCCCTGCATGCTTGGCCTGACCCATTAGAGCTGGAATTAAGAATTAGGAATCAAACAAGATGACTAGAAACATTACCACACATTAAAACACAATATCAGCAGCATTATTCAGAGTTCTAGCATGTGTGGTTTTTAATTTATTTATTTAGTTTTTAAGTACATAAGGGTTAACTGATTTGTGTGTGCGTGTGTGTGTGTGCGTGTGTGCGTGTGTGTGTGTGTGTGTGTGTGTGTGTGTGTGTGTGTGTGTGTGTGGTGCAAAGCCTCTGGGTGTTTATGGGCGCCTGTGATTCTGATAAGAAAAGAGAACAAAAAAGAGGGTCACAGCAGCCCTTAAAGCAACAGCAAATCTGCTTTGAACTGAACATAATAACACACATTCACAAGCCCTTATGGAAAGAAATACATCTAGCGTCCAATTATTATGTAGCACGTCTAATAAAGACTAATAGCTCTAATTATAAATGAGCATTATGACCTGTGGTGGATAAGGTGGTTATGAAGCTATAATCACTGCTCTACTGGTCATTTTCAGCCTATTTTTTGTGTGCTCTAATTAGAAAAACGGGCATTATGAGAATATTTAAAGTCCCAGATCCACGTCTCGCTAATGCGTAGCATATGGTGTGGTAGTGCGCGTGCATGTCCTACAGACAGGAAGCAATGCGGTAGTTTTACCTGAGATTAGAGAGCGCCACCAGCAGCAGCAGGATGAAGAGCACACTGAGCGTGCACAGATACGGATAGAGCAGCACTGTGCCAGCCAACCGCTCAAATGTATCCAATGGCAACAAGCCAAAAGCCTCTTCACACAGATAGAGGCGGGCATCAAAGTCTCTGAAAGAAAGAGACAGGGAGGGAGATCGGGCTGGATGTATTATACAGATTATTGGGAGCAGCAACGCTTCTGATCAACTGAAATGGCTTCATAAGTATCTAGCGAATGAGCAGAGTATATTGTGTGCCAGACGTTACTTTTCCACCAGAGCCGGACACATTTAATCACAGCAGATTAATGGCTTGCTCTAGTCTCTGAGCAGATCTCACTTCGGAATAAGACACCACAATATGGCATTTGACTGATGATAAAAGGCTAGACGTAGCGTCACGAGAGACGAACAGAGACTTACCTCGTTGCCCCGAAGCCAAACTTGGCCTTTATGAACTTAAAGATGTGCTCGTCTGATTTCAGCTGGAGTATTGTCTGTCAATTAAAATGGAGAGAGCGAAGGATGAAATCATTCATGGAAGTGTCTCGTGAGATCGGCGGTGTGGGGTTTTATGAGAGTGAGATATGAAGAAAGACAATGAGAGAGAGAGCAAAGCTAGTGTCTCAGGAGGAGCAGGAAGAGAAGCTCTTTTTTACCATTAATGTCTGGGCAGACGATGTAGAACACGATTCATAGCTCACCTTGGCTGAATAATTGATGGTGAAAGTTAATGTGAAGACTAGGAGGGTGTGAAGAGCCAGTTTTCCTACTCGTATAACAAAGCTGCCCGTCTTTAGTCCCGTCTGAAAGCCACACATACACACAGCAGGAATGAATAAATAAACGACAACAATAGTCTTAGCCTCAGTTTTCAATCAAAACATTTTTTAGGGGATGCATTTTCAGGAAATGTCTTTAAAGTAATTGATTTCAGTTCGTAGCTAAGAAGTGATGGGTGCCTACTGTTTTTAGACATTGCCATCACATGTAACATCACATGTATTTAGTTGCTCTAATTCATTATACAGGACTTTTTTTTTTTTTTTTGAGAATTTACATTAGTTTGCCTGTTAAAAAAAGTTCTGCAATTTAAATAAAATAAAATAAATAATAATAATAATGATAATTATACATGTGTGTGTTTCTTTTTTTACATGCTTCTGGAAAATAACTGCTATATATGTCATTTTTCCATCCATCACTTACATAAATCAATTTGAAAACACAGTTTCTGTCTCCGTTTATTTTACATGGTTAACAACTTCAATGAAAAAAAAAAAAAACTGTTTACATTTGTTTTAAACCTTTTACCCAGTTCAATAAAAAACTAAGCAAGGTTATAACTCCTACATGCTGAATCTTTTCAACAAAAAATGCTATGAGCTCCTGGACAAAAATGTTAAAATTGATTCAACTAAGCTGCCCACCCTTGTGAAACAAAAATATATTGCAATATATTGGAAAATAACATGTAATATATTAGGAATTCTTATATTTATTTATATTTTTCCAATATATTGAAATATATTAAAAGCGGCAATCATTTGTATTTTTTGCAATATATTATATAATATATGTATCATCAATATATTATTAAATGTATTCAAATATATAAAATATTAGAACATAAAAATAAAAAAAATATATATTACAATATATCACAATATATTTCAAGAAATATATTGGTAAATATATTTCCTTTCGTAAGGGCAAAAATGGCTTTAGATTCTTTTTGATTGATTTATTTTTTTTTAATTCTGTTTGGTAATTCAGAATGCAATACTAGAGCCACATCCCAGCAAACACATGTACAGTCCATCACTGAGATCATCTGGAAAACATTGTGTTCATATTTGTGTACAAAGATTTAATCATCACCTTTAAGGAGCATATTATTAACGGTATTTGGTACAGTCTGTTTAATGTCTGCTTAATGTCATTCTAAGATCTGACAAAATGCTTTAGTGACGTACTGCAAAAAAAAAAAAAAAATCTCATGCCCTGGATGAAAACACACATATTGAATAGATAAATGCATGTGATATCTAGGATTTCATGCAACGCATGTTCCTAGAATCACAAAATCAGGATTTATTCTCTTACTTTCCCAACTTAAATCATTTTTACTAGTGTACTGAGATGCACACTGACCTGGAAGTGTTTGATAAAGAGGGCAGACACAATGAAGCTGAGCACCAGAGAGCCCAGAATCATAGAATTGCAGAACTGCAGTAACCACACCAATAACAGACTGAACACCTGCATCAGGTACAGAGAAACCACCTACAGGGAGAAAGAAATGAATATCCCACCACACATCAACTTCAAAAAGTGAGAAGTCTCTAATGTGTGTCTTTGAGTGTTACCTGTTCCGCTGTGAAGAAGTCCAGACAATCCAGAGTAAAGATTATAAGGGCCTGCACCAGTAGGACAAACTGATTGAACTGCCATGTCAAACAGAAGCAGAAGGTGGAGACGAACACCAGCCACAGCACCACCCTCTGTGACAGAGAGCACATGAATGAAAAACCATGTTCAATTCCAACTGCACACAGAAACTAAAATCAAGCATACAAAATAAAATAATTTCTTCAGAGCTCATCCAATGAGAATTTCTCCAGTGAGATACACTGATATACCCTTAAAAATGATCACATTTTGCTTGAAGACAGACACAGTTTATGTTTTATCCAGCTGTATTTAATTAGTGCAGCTTATAACATCCAAGTGAAATATAGAACAGCAACATGTCAGAGAAAGAAAAAAAAAAACAGATTCAGAGTTTGATAAAGGATCACACCCTTGTGTGAGTATTTTGATGAGAAGGCCATTCACCTGATTGAGTTTAAAAGTCATTTTCAGGAGGGGGGGTGATCCTTTTTCCAATTCAGTAATTCCTTATATATAAATATATATATATAGGTGTTATACCACTTACTTGGATGTTATAAGTTGGACTTGGTAAATACAGCTGGAAAAAACAAAAACGGTTTCAAATGTTCAAGTTGAAAAGCAACAAAACGTGATTATTTGAAAGGGGGGTGATTCTTTTCTATACCCACTCTACCATATGTCAGGAAAGCAATTAGAGTCTGTGCTGAGAGAACATACTGAGAGAGAACAAATATGTGCTCAGCAGAAGAAATATTTCACACATACACTTGCAATTGCTAACCTCCATTTCATCGATTTATCACAACTTACTGTCTTTTATTTTCTCAGTCCTTGCAGTCATATTTTATTTTTTTATAATTTTCTAATTTTTCATTAATTCGCCTAGTGAGTAAACAAAACTGACTGACTTACTTGACTGGATTACATTTATTTAAAGCTGAAGTTTCTGTAATGTTTCCTACTCTTTCTCCTATCTCATTCAAATATAGAAATAAAGCAATGTAAGCCATGACTATCCTATCTCAATGGCAGCCTAAGCCCTCAGTCTTCCTCAAAGCCCACACTTTGGTGACATAATGCCAATTTGACTGTTGGGTAGAAGTATGCAGTGGAGCTTGCCTTAGACAAATGGGACACCCTACAGTCTTGTGCACTTAAAGGACACAGGGAAACGGCGGCCAATGTAAGTCCACAAAAGGCCAACATTTCACTATTTGAGCATAAACACAGCAATACTCAAGCAGAAGTTTGAAATCGGGGGAAGAATTATCTGCTTATCCAAATAATTGAAAAAAGAGGCAGTGTTCAGAAGCTTCCATTTCCATTTGGAGGTGCTTGTGGCACATTTTGATCTAGCTCATCATCTGGCAGCAGTAGTTCTCAAAACAAGAGTACTTTTTTTTTTTCAACAAATTAGAAATGAAAAGGTCCTTTTATATTGCTTGTGACACTTTACCATACAAAGCATATTGAATTAAACAAATAAAGCATTTGGGCTACATGAGGGCACCATTCATTCTCTGATAGCAGGTGGTGCATATAGAACAGAGGAAATATAATGTTTGCTTGGTTGCTGCTGTAATGATGATTTTCACATTTGTATCGATTTTCAAAACTTCATGAACTAGTACTGAAATACGTAAGTTGTGAAAAGTACTTGATTTAGGACCTTAATAGTGTGTGCCATTGTAAAGTCTATCATTCACAGGCTGGTTTTCATCGGTGTCAAATTCAGTGTGTTTGATAGGTGTCTAACCTGACTAAGTCTATGAGCCTGTGTGAATTAGACGTTGAAAGGTAAGTTTCATAAAAACAAATGCATAGTACAACTGTGTGTGCAGTGTTTAAGCATGATTTACAGAAAAAGAATCAGACTTTTCATCACTAATCTGAATCTGAAATGGTTACAGAACAGACATCTAATTTAATCAGGATGGAAGATTACCTGGTGAATAGGTTTTAGCTGTGGCCTTAAGTAGCAGGTTATGGCAGCCACCTGAAGAGCAAAGAAAGGTATTGACCAGTTCTCCCTTAGAGAGATTGTAAACTCCACGCGTGTGGTATCCACTCTGTACACAAATCAAGAATGCAATCAAACACAGAAAACACAAGCCTAAGCTGTGAGAAAAGAAAACAGAAGGAAAAAGTATAAAGATTCTAAAGTGCAGAAAGCCATTCACAAGTTTATTTCTTAAAAAAATGTAAACACAGTGGTGCAATCAGAGCATCCCAATCAGCTCAACTAATAGATTGGTGTGGGGACTATCTGTATTGTTTTAACAGTTCAAAGAGAGATTCTTAAATATTGAAAAATATTGCTCCATGGGACACATCCTGGCAGGTGGCCCGTGGTATTGAATAAAAGTGCCTTAAATTACAAATGTCATTACAGTGCTGTCATCAATTCATATTTTAGAGAAAGTTATCAGCTTTCACGCTTACATGAATTGAGATGCTCACTGCATCATAACAAGCATTTATTTATTCCAGATGGACTGCAAAGGTGAGTTTTGTGTGTAAGAGAGTCTGATGTGCACACATACCTGTTGAGAATGTACCAGACGCCACTGAGGGCTCCAGCCAGCCATGAGTCACTCAGTAACCAGCTAGTGATGAAAAGGGCAATGACATACACTGTCTGCAAAGCAAACACTGTGTAGATGTAGAAATAAATTGGCTCCAAGTAGGTCTGTAAAACAAACACACATGCACACAGGACGGAGAAAAAAATGAGCCGAAAACCCAATAGAATCTATTAATCTTACAAAGAAAACAGAAGTGATCGATCACCTGGATGTGAAGTATTCTGTACAAAATGCTAAGGAACACTTCTTGATAGATATTCATCCGCTGAAGGATGTTTATTGTTCTCTTTGACTCAGTAGTGTTGTCATGAATAAGCTCATAAAGACCTGTGAACACAAGAACACACACAACCTGCTAAACTGATACAAAAAGTCACACTTTGCACAAATAGACTCTGACTGCTGTCCCTCTGACTCCAAACTGGTTCATTTAATGAATCATGCTCATTTGTGGTATTGCAGCTTTCGTAAAACTTATACTTTAGGAGGTCACTCCAAGTACTCTGGAAAGCATGGCTAAGAAACACAAGTAGAAAGTATCTGAAACACAGGACTGCCATTGCTGCTTAATAAGTGAACAGACTTTTTCCCCTTACTGTTATCAGAAAATAAGGTTACCGTATTTTTCGGACTATAAGTCGCATCAGTCCAAAAATACGTCATGATGAGGTAAAAAACATATATAAGTCGCACTGGACTATAAGTCGCATTTATTTAGAACCAAGCACCAAGAGAAAACATTACCGTCTCCAGCCACGAGAGGGCGCTATAGTCTGCTCAGTGTAGGCTACAGGAGCCCTGAGCAGCATAGAGCGCCCTCTCGCGGCTGGAGACGGTAATGTTTTCTCTTGGTTCATGTCTCTCGGTTCATTTCTCTCGGTTCATGTCAAATTCATTTTGATAAATAAGTCGCACCTGAATATAAGTCGCAGGACCAGCCAAACTATGAAAAAAAGTGTGATTTATAGTCCGAGAAATACGGAAAATAAAATATGTGTACACTCACTATTATAAGTGTGGTAAGACTTGATCAAAACTACAGTGAAATCAGCAATATTGTGAATTATTATGACGATTTAAAATAACCATGTTATTATTTATTTATTTTCTGTAATGTCAAAGCTGAAAAAGCTGTCTTTAGTGTCACATGATTCTTCATAAATCATCCTAATTTGCTAATTTGGTGTTTTAGAGTTGTTGGTTTTTTGCTAATCTTTTTTTTTTTGTTTTTTTTTTTGTTTTTTTTTTGTTTTTTTTTGTTTTGTTCGGTCAAAAGAAAATAGAAAATAACTTTTTTTTTTTTAGAAATGCAAATATTTTCATATTATAAAAATGTATTTACATTTTTGGTAAGTATGATAAAAAAAAAATAAAAAAAATCAGTGACTATAAACTTTTGAACAGGAGTGTACACTGATATTTATTAGGGCTCAAGCCCAAAGGGCGAGAGGCCTATTGTTTTCCTTAGGATTATTTTTTATTATTATTATTATTATTATTATTATTATTTTTTTCCAACGTCTCGGGGGCTTTTGGGGCCCTTAACGTGCTTAAAAAGTCTTGAAAATTGGCACACAGATTGGAACCTGCGGCCATTAGGGCCGGGCAGAGACTGATACACGGGCGTGGCACAGGGGCTCTACAGCGCCCCCTGGAATATGGAGGGCCATATATCATACATTCTTGCTCGTAGACGAATGAAACTCGGTACACATATAAATCTCATCAATCCAAACAACTTTTGTATTGCATATCATAGGCTCCGCCCAACAGGAAGTTGGCTATTTAGGGTTTAGTATTCAAATTTTTCGTCAAAGTTGTGGGGGCTTTTGGGGTCCTTAACATACTCAAAAACTCTTGAAAATTTGCGCACACTTTGGAATCTGTGGCCTTTAGGAGCCTGCAGAGGCTGGGACCCGGGCGTGGCACAGGGGCTCTACGGCGCCCCCTGGAACACAGTCAGAAATGTTGATGTATAGCTCACACATACTTGCACATATTCATATGAAACTCAGTACACATATAGATCTCATCGTGCCGAACAACTTTCGTATTGCATGTCATAGGCTCCACCCAACAGGAAGTCAGCTATTTAGAGTTATGTAAAAAGCGCATGCTCTGGAATTTGAAATACTTGTCATAGGTTTTTTTCTCGATTGCCGCCAAACTTGGTCAACATGATCTCAAGACACTGGGGATGAAAAATTGCCAGGGGATTTTTGATATCTCGAACGGTTTGCTCGTGGCGAGGCGTTGAAATTATGGCGAGAAATGAGAAACAGGAAGTGTCTAATACCGTCCACATACATTTCCTGATTTTAATCAAACTTCATCAGATTATTCGTTGTATGATGTCGATCGCATATATGTGACTATTAGGAGTCAAAGTTATAGCGCCACCAACTGGCAGAAGGAAGTGTGTCATTTTCAAAATGATTTGAATTCAGCATCTTATTATTACTCGATTTGCTTCAAACTTCATCAGAATAATGTTAAAACACAGCCGATATAAATCTGCAAGGGGGATATTGATATCTAAAAAATTGTTGGCGTGGCAACATGTCAAACTGGAATACTTCTCAGGTGATTTTGAGGCAAATAACATACTTAGAATTTCACAAAACTCTGAACACACATCAGTATTTCTGATAGGAACTTAAATTGTGAATGGATTTTGGATAGCTTGAATGGTTTTGCCGTGGTGATTTTTTTAAATGACCTTACAAAGGGAATCATTATTGTATTTTAAAATTGCAGCTTCCAAACACGTCAAAGAATTTTTTCATACAGATGAAAAAGTCATTCTGAGGAAATATGCATAGTTTCACGACTTTACAACACTGTATGGATAACAGAAAATTAAAAAACTGTCAGACATCTCATCTCACTCTGTCCCTCTGTTTTAGTATATGTGCTTCAGACTTCCATTGTCTGAGAGAAATAGCGCCCCTACAGGTTCAATTCCCGGACTTACTTTCACTTTTAAATCGGTTAAAAATACAAACAAATACTTAGATTTAATTCACACTGACAAGCTAAACCAACATATCTGATTATTACCGGTTCAGGGCTCATGGATAAATTATTTCTGGCCAGAGATACGTGAGAAATAGGAGAGATGAATCACCGCTGTGACCACGAGCGTCTGGAGTAAAGAGCTCAGAGAAAACGAATTTATTCCTGTTTTAAAGCTTTTAAAAATAAATTATTACAGCGATATCACACAATCAACCAATTAGAACACACCAAGAGCTAAATTAAGATGTTTTTGAACTGTTTGTGTGAAAATGAAATATTTGCGGCTGCCTAACTGAAATCACCGCCTCCGATCAGCGCGTACAGTGTCGAGCTCAAAACAAACGAATTTATTCTTGTTTAAGAGCTTTTTTAAATAAAATATTACCACAAATGCACACAATAAACCCATTGTAACACAACAAGAGCTAAATGCAGGTGTTTGTGACCTGTTTAAGTGTGCAAGACTATTTGAAAGCGCGACTGGCAGAATAACATATATCTCTCGAGCTGCAGGATTCTGCCTTTCGTCGTAAGAACGAACACATCACGGACAAGATTATTTCAAAACACATAATAGCTTGGCGACTATAAACGAAAACAGCCACGTGAACATAAACTGGATCTACTGGATTTGAATATTAAAGTGACCACATTTACCACTTGCTTCTGTCTTCAATTTTAATCTATATAAAAAAGGAAACTCATTCGACTTGGCTGCTTTTTTAATGTGTGCGTATTTATTTATTTATCTTTTTATACATTTTGTATAATTTCATAGTTTGTGTATTACAATTATAAAAACAAAAATAAAATTAGCCACTCACATAGAAATAGCTTAGGCCTTAACCTTTTTCTGACAGTTTTAGGGATTTTTAAAAATCCTAAAAAAACCTTATTTGTGCTGCAAATAATAATTTCAAACTCATTTGATACTGACCTATGACATCCTGTGACATTATATTTATTTTAATTTACATAATCTCATGGATGTAACAGTAAATCTGTTCAGCTCACAGATCAATACTAAGCTGTAATACAAGCAGAACTTTCACAAATGCTTATGAGTCATTTAAGGATTTGATAACACTGTAAAATAATGTCTAATTTGTTAACATTAGCAAATTCATTGATAACACTTTATAATAACTGCACTCATTATTAAATAGTCAGTTCATGCTTTATAAAGCCTTGTCCCAATATTAATAGTCAGTAGTAAGCAGTTTATAAATACAGCTATAAATAGCTTGTCCTTGGTTTATAAGCACATTTATTAAAAATGAGAGTAAGTTATCTTCCTATGAAAAATAAAAGATAAAAATAAACAAACAACAACACAGATTGATACAGAACTCAGAAATTTTATTGTGGATTTATGATAAAGCCTGCAAATGAATTCATACTCCTCCTCATACTACTCCATACTCCTTTTTCAACATGATGCCAATATACTGAGATGTTAAATTGTGAATGGGTTTAGGATAGCTTAAATGGTGTTGCCATAGAGATTTATTAAAGTAACATAAAAAAATACAATAGTTATTTTACTATATCTTTACAATTTTTCATTCTAAATCTTCATAATTTTTTATATAAGTAGAAGTCCTCATTTGAAGGAAGCACAGTAAGTTTCATAGCTTTATCACTTTCAAGAGCCAGCATAAAATTTAAACTATCATAACTTATAAATCAAGCTTGCAATTCTTAGTACCTATAATGGCCACCAGAGGGAGCTATAGGATTACTTTTAAATAATTATTGTAGAAACGAGTATGATTTAAATCATTTATAGAAATCTTTCAAATAAAATAATATGTATTTTAGGAATTTTACTGATAAAATGACCCTCACTTAATTAGAATAACAAGCTGAAGTATAGTGAACCGTATATTAAGAATAATTCTTTATAGGCTTTATGGACAGATACGTTTTGAGTGACTCTTGAAGGATCAGCACCACATCCTCTTTTACCACTGTTTAAAGAATTAATCTTACAGAACAGGTGTGAATGAATTTTGGATAGCTTGAATGGTTTTGTCGTGGTGATTTTTTGAAATAATAGTAAAAAAGGAACCAGTAAATGTCTTTTTATTTTTTTAAAGTGCAGCTTCTAAACACTTAAAAAAAAAAATGTACACATAGAAGACAAGTCATTCTGAGGCATATTTCCTCAGAATGACTGGTCTCATGACAATAGTTTCATGACTATACAACACTATATGGATGATAGAAAATTAAAAAACTATCATACATCTGATGTCACTCAGTCCCACTGTCACTGTGGGTAATGTGTGTGTGTGTGTGTGTGTGTTAAGTGAATTAGGTGTGAAACTATCAGGGAGCATTTAGTCTCCAGCGCCAACATTTTACAGAACTGCCACTTTCCTGGAGTCTCCAGAATTACTCGGTGTCAGGTTCTGAGAGACTTAAGATTCCAAAAAATGATTAAATTAGAATACCATGAAGTATTGTGAAATACTATATATTAAGGCTTTATATATAGGCTTAATAAACAGATTAGAGTGACTCGTGAAGGACCAGCACCACCTCCTCTTGTTGTTCGATGGTTTGAGGAATATATCTTCCAGAATCCAGGATTAAAATTTAGGAGCTCATTTTTATTCCACCTCCTTTCCTGAAAGTCTGTCTTGCAGAATTGACTAAAAATTTATCTTCACATTAATTCCTAATTCTTTTGCAATTCTTTTTGTCAGTTCTTCTTGACCAGTTTTTCTCTTCCAGCTTTCCTGGCCTATTGTATAGCACTCATAAATGATTAAATAAAAAATAATGGTAGTTATTAAGATTGATATGGTTTGGAATTGGTAAAATGTGCTTGGAAAAAAATCACAATAAAACAATGTTTTAATGTTTAAGTTTGGAATATTAACTGACATGAATGAATGCTATATAAATATTGTTCATGTTAACATAATGTTTATAAATGAAATCTTATTGTAAAGTGTTACTAAAGTTATATATATATATATATATATATATATATATATATTGTTCTGTGAATGTGATTTTAAAGTCTAGATGATTCGGATTAACCCTTTAACTGCCATATCAAGTTCAAGTTCTAGTTCAAGTTCAATTTATTTGTATAGCGCATTTACAACAGCCTCCTGGCTGACCAAAGTGCTTTAACATAAGAGCAAGAATATTACACATACATAAAAATAGACCAGACAAAAAATTTAAAACCACCCATTTCAAAATGTAGCATAACACAGTAGTCAGTACACTAAGGAAAATAAAAAAGTTTTTAGCAAAGATTTAAAAATAGACAAGGAAGGGGCCAGTCTGATCTCTAAAGGCAGGGTATTCCAGAGTCGTGGCCCAGCCACTGCAAATGCACGCTCCCCTCTACGCTCCCCTCTATCCTTTAAAACCTCACTGCCAGAGGGATATTGTGAATGCATGTGCCCGCTGGGCACAGTTTACCTGATGCCACCGGGGTGGTGATGGCATTGGTGGCTTGAGCCCGCCATCGCTGCTTGCAGCTATATTTTAATCTTATTCTCTGTTTGTTTAGATAACAGTTCCTAAATCCAATCACAATCAGTTCTTTTTTTTTTTGTTTTTAAGATAGTTGAGCCAAACCTATCTGTCACAGACAGATCATAGTCTAAGAGACTAATATTTTGACAGAATTTGTAGTATTTTGGCTGTGTATAGCAGTATGACTTAACTAATAATTAGATCTCATATGCAGACCAAAACTGCCATTAAATGGTATAATGGAAGTGGATTTCGAAATAAACAACCTCAACTTACTTTATACTGTAGATAGTCCTACAGCCATGACGGCTACACTAATCAATTTCTATGACTGCTTAACAGAAAAGCAACGCTCTGAACATACTTTTACTGTACTTTAAGTACAAAGACCCAATTTTAATGTCTAGAGAACAGCTTTTGGCACCAATGTGATTCCTTACCATTTCGGTCTCAGCGGATAATGACCTAATTGTGATGTTTTTCAGTGTAGAGGCACAAACAAAATCCATTCCAAATGGGGCTGTTAAGCCAATTAGATTGAGCAAAGACCACTTAGAGCAAAGTTGTACATTTCCTCTATTTTCTGAGAGCAGTCACACTGATATGGTTACGTAATGAAGCTTTCCTTTGATAACTCTCTGATTACATAAGTGATAAAAGAAAACAGTGTGCTTCCAGAAACTTGGCATTATGGACTGAGCTAAATAGGAAGAACACAAACGGGAACAAACATGAACATATTTGAAAATTTCTGGCCATTACAATGAAATTTAACTTGTCCTTATAGGGACTATATTTCTATATACAAAGAAAAACCAAGGACTTTAACATCAGTGCTCCATCAGAAAAATGATATGAGGCAAGAGTGACTGTATAACCAGTAAACCTGTCTCGTGAATAGTGATATACCTTGCTGTATAGAAGGTGCCTTCAACATCTGTTTGTAGTAGGAGTAATAAAGGCCACATTCTGTCCGAAAGGAGATTTCACGCTCGACTTCCTACAAATGCAAGAGAGGATAGGATTCAGAAAAATGAACTATGACAAGAAGCACAACAGGAGTAAATGGTGTTCAAATAAAATACAGTTCCCATCGGAGAAAGAAATCAGAGCAGCTATCTGACCAGAATAAAAATTGAATTCATTCGCAATAAAAGCCTTGAAGAAGACAAAAAAACAGGCGTTGTAAATAAAGTGGAGTTTTAAAGTGGAAGAGGTTTTCAAACAAGAAGATCCATACGCTCCACAGAGATTAGAGTCATATGAAATTATGTTTGAGAAGACTTTGCGCTTTTATTTTACTTCATAAAACAGCTTTAACACTCATTTTTCGGAAAAACTCTAACTCAAAGAGGCAATTTTAAGATATAAAACCATGAAAACGGAGAGTACTATAAAGTAATAATTGAAGATAACACAATGAGAATTGGCTCAAAGGAAAATGACCTAATGACCAATACTGCGAACATTCACTTCATTAAACAATGTTTCTAAGCAACATTCGTGCAACAAAAATGGAGACAGATTCTGCTTCCCTTACCTCTAAGTGTGAAAACCACAGCAGGTTTTCATGTATAGAATAAACAGACCATGCATGAAACAACCCAATAACCCCTGCCAACAGTAATCCTGCTGCTATGGCAACAGCCAGCCAATGGTTTTGTCCTGGAATGTGATTCCTTGAAAGCTTTAGACACTCTTCTGTGTCCCTCTGCCCACTCATGGAATCCCTCAGATTGTCTTTTGCCCCAAAGTTTAGCAAAGGAGGTCTGTCCTGGGCGGCCCCGGAGTTATCATCCAAACTGCTATTCCTCCTGCGACGAACCTTCATTCTCGAAGATTGTTATTCGCCGTCTTCTCAATCTTTCCTAAAGGTCTCTCTGTCTTTCCCTGGTTGAGACCGCAAGCTCTTTTGTTTATCGGTCTTTCCAGAGTTCCTTGCCCAAAAACTTCATAGCACACGTAATAAAACAATAAAACAAAACCTCACGAGATCAGTGTAAGCTCCAGCTGGCACCAACCATCAGTCTGACGGAGGAACATTTTACATGTGATGAAAGAGAGGGGCCGAGACAGGAAGGAAGGCATGTGGACCGCACAACTGGTGACCTCTCGTTAGTCAGGAAAAAAGTTCAAATAAAAACATAAAATAGATGTGGAGGAGGGCGGGGTGCTTGGAACATCATTTAGAAAAACTTAAGAGCATTTGCAAAAACAGTTATTTGAACTAACAATAGAACGACATCCAGTTTGAAATTAAGACTGTGTGGTGCTATAACCATCTTGGACATGACTTCACACGCAATGAATTTTAAAGCGTTCCAAATGTCTCCTGCTTTGGGGTGCTGTCCCAAAGAAGCAGCATATTGGACATCCAATGCCTTTGTTCAAAAATGAATGGCAATATCGTAATTTACTGTATTAAACTTAGTATACTGGAAGACCAACTCCTGCTGAGAACATTTATACAGCCTCTGTGAAATTTACTGCTTGAAAGAATGGAAACGATTCTAAAAACAATGCAACATTTGTCTGTGCTTCGAATAGAGCTTTCTGTTACGACATTTGATTAGCTGTTAACCAGTGGACACTCACACAGCTCTTCATCTGAAACAGAACAGGTGATTCATTTGCCTGTAAATAAAGCACACTCTTCCTCAAATGCTCGCTCAGTGCTGGAGGTGCTCTTTAACCGGAGAATGACAGAAACATACGGGGATTAAAACTGTAGTCATCCATTTGTATTCAGAAAAGCAAGAGTACAGATAAAAGTAAGATGACTCATAAGCAAGCTGTTAAATACCAGCCAGCGTGCATGAGCTTCCCTTTTCCCCTGTTGTCACCCTCTGACTTCATTTTGAACTTGAGATGACCTTTTTGTGCCACCCATTCCACATGCTGCACTATTATAAACCAGGAATAACAAAATCATCTTTTAAATCGGTGTCATATATGTTCCTTCTTTGTCCCTTATGTAATGTCCCCCTTATCTGCAACCTATGTCTTAGACCCTTTACTAACAAGCTGAATCTGGTGCATTTATTTAGAGAGAAAGTCCTCCAAAAAGTTGGGTTTGGAACCATTAGTTAACACTGTCCACTTCATGTTGCATCTTTAACCTAGATGAAATTGCAACATACTGTTATCAGGGGGCTCATCCAGGATACAGTAAACATGCGGTTTAGACTATTAAATATGCCTGAAAGCATAAAGAAAGAAAGACATTGCAGGCCTAAAATTACCCCGCCAAAACAAAAAGCACTCTAATCTGGTGTTATGAAGTGTGGTGCATATTCAATCACGGTATTTATGAGATACATTATGCTCTGAGAAACAAAATAATCTGAGGACAAAATGTTTAAAGCTTACATGAAAGCAGCACAGGTTTGGCTGCTGTCAGCTTCCCTAAATGAAAACTAGGCCTCAGATTCCAACAAGAAATCCAAAGTCACACACAAACACTACTGCATGGAAGTGAACTAAGCCTACAGCTGTAAATCCTGCACTGATTGGGAGATGTGGTTAAACTACTCCTAATCTGTATTGTTTTAACAAGTGTACTATAGGGACAGGATGATTTATCCAGCTGAACATGACATAACTTTTTTGGCATGGTGCATTCATCTGTTTCAGATCTGGAAGTCATAGCACAATCTGCAGCCCAAACTCTGGCTAGCTGTTTAAGTGACTGTTATCCCAAAAAGGAAAAGAAAAATAATCTGTCAGCACATATGGAAAACAATTCCTTTTCAAGAGGAAATGCATGGAAATTGAGACAGACGAGAACACCATCACTGACAAAGCGCAACCACACATTATGAATCTAAACCTCTTGAGCTGTTCCTTATATTAGGAACATTGCCTAAGAACACTGAAAAGACCTTTGTCTTTTAACCAAAGCCTGAAAAGAAAATGAATCACAAATAGAAGGTGGTCTCAGGACACTGAACATAAAAAAAGCTCTGGATTTTACCTTTATATTGGAGAACCAGAGGTCATTTTCATGAAGCGTAGACACATAGATGCAACACAGCAAGCCCAGACTAACTCCGACTATTGAGCCAGTCATTAGACACAAGATTGTCCACCATGAGAAACCACCTGGAGAGAATGACACAATATTACTCTGACCATGTCGTTAAAACAATAAACATGGTAAACAAGGAAGAGACATTCACACAGATCTACTGTAGGGTTGGTATTATATGACTATTCATGTATAATATTTTATACTTTATTTTTTTATTATACATAACAAAACAATAATGTATATAAATCTGTTTTGAATTTTTCACGTGATCAATCTTTAAATACATTGCCATGTTGACATTCATATATCAAGGTTCTGGCCTGATATTAAAGTTATACTTCACCCAATTATAATAATAATAATAATAATAATTGATGTCATGCTGTCCCAGGTTTTTGGGTAAAAGGCCATTAAATGCATTTACTTTTGCAACAAACAGCACTGACCTGTTGCAAACCTCTGTTTGGGTTCATCTGTACAGTCAGGCTTCAGGTTCTGAATGTTGGACCCCGGGTCCTTCCCTTTACTGCCCTTCCTCTGCCGCGGGGCAGTCATAGTGGAAAAACAGGCTTCCAGTCCTGGTGAAATATGTTCAATAATAATGACAAAAGCCAAGTTTAACATACTTATATACAATTAAGTCATCACTGTTCCCATGCTCGCTTTCTCTCTCTCTATATATATTTGTTTGTATGTATAAATCTATAATAAAATCATAACTGATGTCAGGACATCATATATATATATATATATATATATATATATATATATATATATATATATATATATATATGGGTACTAAAACTGGTAAAAAAGAAAAAAAAAACTGTAATCAAAATAAAGATAATGTACACCGAACTTGCTATTGTTACCACAATTTAACGTTTTGTTCACTAATGATACATTATTGTCGTGTTTATGTATTACAAAACTGCGCTTACTGTTTGAAAAGGCTTTTTAATACACAAGCTACTGATATGCACAAAGAACAAGAGAAGGCCAGGCCCATCATTTGCGCCCTGGTTTTGAGTAAATTATTATTATGTATGGTGAGATATCGTAGTTCACATACAAACACAACACAGCAGCTGTTTCTCCCTTACACTCTGATGTACGTGTGTCTCAATCAGCGCGCAATTAACAACGATAATTAAAACCCGCCTCTTTCGCGGTGTTGACAAACATTTCGCTAGGACACAACGATCTATTCCCGTTATACCGGAAACACTAGAGCTAACGGTGTGAAAATGCCTCTATTCCCGGTGCTTCGTGACACTTTCGCGAACTCCGCGCAAGTTCACCATCCGGAGAGCGTCCATAACAAACAGAGACGAACAAAAGAGCGCACTCGTGGTTATTATCGCACGGACAAGACAACAAAGCATCGCGCCGCGCTCATTTCATTCTTTCATTCATTCATTGGCAGGCCTGTGTTTTGCAGCGGCGTTTCCTGCTCACAGCTCAGCACAATGTCAGGAGATCTCAGATCGCATCAGCCGCTGATCTCGGTCTCCGGCTAGCTGGGGGACCTGCAGACTGATGCCTGCTGTCTCACCTCATCTCTTTCACTCACTGTAAAACAATGCACGGTAATATGCACTAATACATGCGCGTCTCTCACCCTGTTCAATGAAGCTCGTAGTTCCTTATCGGATGTCCGGTAGCTCCTCCTTCCTGACGGTCAATCGCATTCAGCGTGCGAGCGTAGCGGCGCATGAAAACAAACCTCTCCTCCATACAATTAACGGGAATACAAATCAAGTTAAAACATGAAATCCGCCAGCAGTTCGTAAAATTTTAGAGTCGTGTTGTTTCTCGTCCGCAGGCTGAGAGCATACAGCTGACCGCAGCGTGCAGAAATGAAGGGTTTACACTGAGCACGAGCACATCCACATCCACTATCGCATCCAGCGCCTCTCTCTCCTGAGAGACTCTACACCTCTGAGTCTGAGTACCTGTTGAGCACCTGCCCCGGGACGCATGGTCATGAAACCCATTACGGCCAATAGCTCTGGATAATTTATATGATAACTGTGCTAAACCACGGCAAGGTATTTGCTCATGGAAATAAAAACAATTTAAAGTTGTATTTGTGTCGCTCATATTTTCTGTCGTAACATGTAAATTATGTATTGCATGCAGTGCATTTTAATGTATTCCATTGTAAGGGCTTATGTCCTATTAGCTAGATCCTAGCAGTGTCAGAGAAACAAAACAGGCCTTGCTGCAATGAATTCATACATGCACAAAATTGTCATTTTACCAGATATTTCTGATCTCTGATCTACTTCAAGATCTGTAGCCTAATATTTCACAGTACTACAATCGAAGCAATGTGATTATCCTCAAACCCAAACTTGGTAATGTAATAAAAGTTTTGAAGTTGATGTTAAGGCTGTAGGGTTGCGTTTGTATGTGTATTGCTTTTCTGTCCCTTGGGGCTTGTTGTAGGAAAACTTTGGGCATGCACATGTTACGGGAGCACCCAGTTGTGCCATGTGAGCTTCTTTGGAGTCAAGGAGACTAAAAAGTACACTGTTCATATAAAACCTGCATTTCGCTTTCTTTATTTTAGTATTTAAAAAGTGTTTAGGTGAACCCGAGGCAAAAAAGCTCAGCTTTTGTCCCTACATGCTGCAATGTGTCTCTGGCCACAGACAATACAATTTCCATCCCTCAGTGAGTCAGTTGTGCCAGTCAAAATTGGTTTTCCCTGGTGTGTAATGACTTTATGGGATATTTGGAACCTAGTGTGTCAGAGTCTGCTGGTCTAGTTGTGGCACACACACTCACTAATGTGCACAATGGACAGACTAAAGCACAAATGTTGAACCCTACTAGACAGGACATTCCTATAAAACAGGGGACTCACCTGGGTGAGTTTTATTCTATAGCTGATTCTGATATTCATCCCTTTCAGCAGGATGCAGGGGGAGGTGTTGTGCCTAGCCCACACAAAACGGCCCCTCCAATATCTTTAAGTGAATCGCCAATTTCAACATCTGATAGGGCAAAACTGCTGGCACTGGTGCAGGAGCACCTGTAAAAAAGAAATGTGGTGCCTTGCACTTCTGCGTTGATTATAGACGCTTGAACAGTATAACGGTCCAGCACTCATCCTCTGCCACGTGTGGATGACCCGCTGGATGCATTAACGGGCTCCAGATGGTTCAGCACATTGGATTTTTCTAATGGACACTGGCAGGTAGAGGTGGCCGACCAAGACAGAGAAAAAAAAAAAAAGATTTTACTACAGGTCAGGGTCTATATCAGTTGCACTGCATGCTGATGGGACTTTCTAACTCCCCCGCCACTTTTCATCCGGCGATGGAGTTAGTTCTGAGAGGGCTCCAATGGCACATTTGCATGGTGTACCAGGATGATATTTTGATTAATAGGCGAACATTTGACGAGCATTTAACTCATCTGAAAAAGTGTTTTCTAGAATATGTTCGGCAGGTTTGAAATTGAACCCTAAAAAATTCAACTTGGCCAGGAATCATGCGATATTCCTTGGTCTTGTTGTTTCAGAGAAAGGTCTCCAGCCTGACCCAAGTAACATGGACAAGGTTCGTAATTGGCCGGTCTCCACAGTCTCCCTCGGAGGTTAGAGTGTTTGTGGGACTGTGCTCATACTATTGACACTCTAAGGACTCACACTAAGGACTTTTAAAAATGCTGATGCACCCACCTCCCAGTGGTGTAGTCCTAAAGAAAAAAGTGGTTTACTATTACTCAGTCGCGCCCAACCCCTCCTGTTTTTTGTTTGTACTGGGGTTAAAATTCGGCCTTGGAAATATCCACCCCACAAGTTCCCCCATAAATGTTCTGCGGGGTTATAGGGCATTCAGTTGGAGTAAAAAAATGAATAAATAAAACAGGACAGAAACCAATAATGATAGATATTACTGAAATTCAAAGCAAATGCATTTTTGTCAGATAGAAATGCATTTGACACTAAAGCATTGATTTTGAGCTAGAATGGCAAAAAAAATAGGCCTACTTCTAATGGATTCTGTCATCCTTTCCTCATCCTCAAGTGATTGCAGACCTGTATGCTGTTCTTACTTTCTTCTGTGAAAAAAAAAAAAATATTTTGTAGAGTGTTCCCAAGCCATTTAGCTTATAACTTTGATTTCTACTGTATGGGCAAAAATGTCTTGGGTTTCTCAAATTATCTTATTTTTCATGTTCCACAGTAGAAAGAAATTCATACAGCAACATCAACATTTTACTTCCATTCAGATTAATTATAACTAAACATCTAAAGAGAGAAGTTCTTGTTTATAATTAGTAGGCCTATTAGTAAGATGGTGGTCACTAGAAGTAAAACCATGGTAAATTACTATGGTGCTGAATTGACAAGTCTATGTAGGCCTGTTGGTGTTTTCCAGTTTACCTCTTCATGCAGTTTACATTATCATGGCTGTTTTCAGCCAACATCACTACAGAACCTTTAATGTTTTCATATATCACACGACACGACAATAACAATAATTCTGTGTCACATCTGAATGAATGAAGGGACTTGGGCTGTTTATCACTTTACATTGTGGCGCAAATGCAGCACTGTGCTGTATACTTGCGTAAGGCCCCGACTACACCTCTGCCGCCTCCCGGTAACACCAGACATGAAGGACAGTGAGACAGCAGGAAAGATGCCTGAAAAGGAGGCTGTATCTAACTTGTCCTTAAGTCCAGACAACATTTTGAGCATGTTTGATTTGTCATACAATCTAGCGGATGTTGTTATTATGCAGCAGAATGATCCAGATATCTACACAGTGCGGCACTGGGTAGAGCAATCACAAAGGCCTCCTAGGAGACAGCTGACTGGTACCTTTTGGAATTTACCTAAATATTGGACTGAGTTTAATCATCTGTTTATAATAAATGGTCTGTTGTGTCGCTCAGTTTCCTGTCTTCCCACAGGCGACCCTGTTGCTCAGGTTGTAGTTCATCCTGCTCTTAATAATGACATACTTTTGCAGCTCAACGGGGCCCCAACTGCTGGTCATTTTTCTCCAGAATGAGTGTTTTATGTTTAAGGACATTAAGATGTGGTGCGAGTAATGCACAGCATGTCAAACACGTCGTGAGCCTGTTCAGCTCATAAAACACCTATGGGTGGGTCCCTGACAACGCAACCCTTTGAGAGAGTCACAATGGACATTTTGGAACTGCCAAAAACAACCAAAGGAAATCGTTATGTACCGGTGGTTGAGGATTATTTCACAAAGTTTGTTAACCTGCATGCCCTGGCTAACCAATCTGCACAGACTGTCGCTCAATGCTTTGTTTGAGGACTACATTTTGACACAGCATTCCTGAATCTTTGCACTCTGATCAGGGCTGCCAGTTTGAATTAGAAGTGCTCTCGACTCTCTGTCGTTTGCCAAATATAAAGAAAACGCGCACCGCTCCCTACCACCCAGCGTCCGACGGCATGGTGGAACGTTTTAACAGAACATTGACAGATCAGATGGCTAACATACTGTTGTCATGTAGGGGTGAATGGGTCAATTATATCAAACAGGTTGCATTTGTGTGGTGGTTATAAAAATAGATAAAACTAATAATAATTAGTGTCATCAATATGTCATCAAAAAAAATAAATAAACTGAATGTCATTAATGCATAGTGTATGATTTTGGATGATGGCGATTGGTATTCCTTGCCTAGTATGGATGATTGATCATTTGATTATTTTTGCCTTGGAACTTTCACCTGCTGGGGGAGGGGCGCGCTGCTGAGACAATACAGAGACTCAGAAGATATTGCAGCAGCTCCGTGTCCTGTGTCTTTTATTGACTCTTTTTCTCCCCTAATCAGGTATGATATGAGTAAATCGTAGGGAAAATACACTTCATATAAGTCAAGGCTGTGAAAAATGGCAAGTGTCATTGTTTGAAGTGCATTCATTGTGTATATATCTATGTCTAAAAGTTCGGTTCAAGTTTCCCGCGTCTGTATCACATGTACAACTAGTGAATGCTAAACTGATGGCAGAGACTATGCGGTCATAGAAATGTGAAAGCAGAGTGAATTAATAACATATTGGTGTTTTTGAGAACTAATTTAACAAGTTAAGTTACAGGTGGCAATGCTTAAAGGAAAGGAATCTGTTGGTTCATAAGAGAAAGTGTAATATATGTTCATGCTAATGGTGTGTAAAGAGATAATTAGTTTTGCTGACATGCTATGATTCCTGAGGTAATTTAAGAAGTTTAAAAGAGTTGAAGATATGGTAGACGGCACATATGTCTAAATGTTGAGTATCACATGAGAATATTGTATGTAATATGCAGTACGTATTATTAACATGCATTGAGATTCAAGTTTCTATTGAAATTATTTGTTTAACTTGTGGAAACAGTATCTGTTGAGAAGCTATATCTGTGATTAATTCTATATTTTTTTTTCTGTATATTGTTTTTATCTAAAAGAGATATGTTGTTATACTTTTCACTGATATGAGAATGCAGAAATATTTGCATTAATGTGAGACAATACAGAGACTCAGAAGATATTGCAGCAGCTCCGTGTCCTGTGTCTTTTATTGACTCTTTTTCTCCCCTAATCAGGCGGTTAGGGTACTACATTTTGGAGGCACCGCTGGGATGAAATGCAGTGAAGGTCGGCGTCCATACATGATGGTCTACCTCCAGTGTCATTCATTCTGACTTGCGGCTGAGGAGAACAGAGTGAGAACGTCTGGCGTCCACGTTGAGTCCGGAAGAACCGTGCGTGCTATCTGAGGTTGATCGTTGATACCCGGAACATTGCCATTTTCCGACCAGCTAAGACTGCTTTTCTGCATCACACACTGCACACACCCACAGCCCAAGTGAACCATGGATCAATTAGAGAATTTAAGACTTCAAGTTGTAGGAGCATTGTATTCACTATCAAGAGAAAACCTTGTAAAATTGTGTGTTTCTCTGCATATTGAACATGATATCGACACAAGCCGCTCGTATGTCATTTCTACACTTGTGAGACATTTTGAAAGGGAGGGGTTAGAAGAACTGGAAGATGGGGGCATGTCAGAACTTTTGTGTGTTAGAGACAAAATTTGTGAACTTCAACTGGGGGGTGAAAATATCTCTGAGCAACAGACAGCACAGGTGGTTCAGAGCGCGACTTTAGTAGTGCAGGTCACAGAGCAAGAAAGGCTACAAAAAGAAATTGATACATTGCAGTTAGCCTTGCAAAAACGTATTGAACAAAAACATAACACTGTTACAAGCTCACAGCAGGATGTTAGTGTCCCACACCACACAAACACGCAGCTAAGCTATGACACACAGCAAAGCTCAAAAACACAAACTACCAACCTAAATTGGCCCTCAGCATCGACACGACCAGTTATGTCAACATGGAGCAGAGAGTTTAAAATATCTGGCCAGATAGGTGAACCTGGGCAAAAAGACAAACTCTCCTTCTCAAGTCTAGCTCACCAAATTGAACATGGACGGAGCAGAGGTTTCTCTGAGCTTGAAATTGTTGATGCTGTAATCCGAGCAATTGCGCCAGGCATGCAGCTTCGTAGCTACCTAGAGGGTAAGACAAATCTTACACTGCCCACATTAAGACGGATTCTCAGAGCTCATTTCCAAGAGAGGGGTGCTACTGAGCTGTATAAACAACTCACCTCAGAGGTACAGAGCAGCAAAGAGACCCCGCAAAGCTTTCTTGTTCGCTGTCTTGATTTAAGACAAAAGATTCTGTTTGCATCACAGGAGGCCGAATCCAGTTTGAAGTATGACCCAAAGCTAGTCCAGAGCATGTTTCTCCACACCATCCTGACGGGCCTACAGAATGACAGCGTTAGAGGTGATCTGCGACCTTATTTGACACAAACTGATGTAAGTGACGAACTACTCTTTGATAAAGTCAATCTGGCTTGCGCCCACGAAGCTGAGCGCCAAAGTAAAAAGAAACTCATCCAGCCATGCACCACTAAAGTACACATAGTTCAATCCAGCGATACCCCTATGGAGAAAAAGGGAAAAACACCACCTCAGCACAATCCAGATAATCACGAACTTCAGATCTTGAGTGAGTTGAGAGAAATGCGTTCAGGCATGGCGCTGTTGAAAGACCTCAGTGCGGAGGTATCTCAAATTAAAGAGTCAATCAAGCAACCTCAGGTCATGTCCACTCAGTGTCCCCCTCTAAATAGCGCATCCCCGCCACAGACTCAATACCCTGCACCGACTCAATACCCACCTCAATACTACTGGCAGCCTTACGACCAGAGGAGAGAGACAGTTCCACGACCACAGTGGCTCCCAGCACAACGCTATCACCCTCCTGCGACTCGAGTAAGGAAATGTTTTGCATGTCAACAAAGTGGATTGGATGTCTACTGTAGTCACTGTTACAAGTGTGGTGGTAGCGACCATTTCTCAGCTGGCTGTCGAGCACGGATGCCCATGACACACAGGGATGGTTCTTTAAACGAGGACGGGTCACGACCGCGGGACAGGCAGTGACCAGTGCGATGGAAGGGTCCCGTCAAAGCATATGGAGACACTGTGATACTGGTAAACAAACACTGTATCGCTCAAAAGCATGTCAATCCAATCACTGGACAGAAAATAAGAAGCAATGCAATCAGTCCTCCAATGTTATTATAAATTCGGCCATGTCAAAAGGGAAACCAAAAGAAAAAGAGTCTATGTGTACTGCTTTAGTAGGGAAGCAGTGTCTTGTACAGTGTTAAGACCAGCTTGTTGATGTATTATGGGATACAGGATCTCAAGTGTGTATAGTGGATGAACGGTGGAAAAATGAGCACTTACCAAATATCAGACTGAGAAATGTTGCAGAGGTAATTGATGCGCCTGAAGGACTCTGCCTTGTGGCAGCAAACGGACAGGACATACCTTATGCAGGGTGGGTGGAAGTGACTTTTGGGTTAGCATCAAATGAAGTGAAAACAAAAGAACTGGTCATACCTGTGTTGGTAATGAAGGGCAGAGAGCTTCGTCATCCTATCATCGGATACAACGTGATTGAGCAAATGATGAACAACAAGGAATTAACTCAGCCAATCACCAATGAATCAGTGGAAAGAGAAAAAGTTCAAGCTTTCATTGAGCAAGTTCATGCAGAAATGTCATGCGGATATTTAGTCAAAACCAAAAAAAAAAATGTTAATGTGCCCAAACACACATCAGTACAAATTGAATGCAGAGTACAGTCACACAGTCACACCGACCAAAAGAAAATACAGTGTTAATTTTTGAGCCTGACGTTAACCCACAGTGGGTGGAGGGGTTGGAGTTCTGTGAGACGATTGTAACCCTGCGACAACATGCATCTCCCCACATAATTGTCAGTGTACAGAACCCTACAGATCATGACCTACTGTTAGCAGGCAAGATGGTCATAGGCACCGTGCAACCTGTACAAGCGGTGTATCCAACTGCTACTTGTGAGGGACCTGACTTAACTTCTGTGAGGGTCAATCAAATAACAAATGAAACCAGACATAACTCTGACATCGCATGGGAACCACCGCTGGACTTAAGCCATCTCAGTGAGTCTAGAAGACAAATTGTAAGACAGATGCTGAGAGAGGAAGCAGCTTCCTTTTCAAAATCCGATGATGACATTGGCTGCATAGATGGGCTGCAGTTGACTATCAAACTAACAGACACGATCCCAGTTGCACGCACTTACCAGTCAGTACCGCGTCCCCTGTACAAAGAGATGAAGGATTACCTACACGATCTCATTGCCCAAGGATGGGTTAAACAATCAAACTCATCGTATTCCTCACCAGTGGTCTGCGTCCGGAAAAAGGATGGTAGCTTGCGATTGTGTATTGACTACAGAGAATTAAATCGAAAAACAACCCCCGACCGACAGCCCATTCCACGTGTTCAAGATATCATGGACAGTCTTGGAGGGAACAGCTGGTTCTCACTACTTGACCAAGGAAAAGCATACCATCAGGGTTTCATGGCCAAAGAGAGTAGACCAATGACAGCTTTTGTTACGCCATGGGGATTGTATGAATGGATTCGTATCCCTTTTGGTCTGATGAACGCTCCCGCGGCTTTCCAACGCTGCATGGAAGAGTGTCTGAAAGATCTCCGAGACGATTGCTGTGTCCCCTACCTTGATGACACGCTAGTGTTCAGCAAATCCTTTGAAGACCATGTCAATGATGTGAGGAGAGTCCTGCAGCATTTAAGGCAATATGGGATCAAGCTCAAGCCTAGTAAATGTGAGGTGTTCAAGCGGGAAGTTCGTTACCTGGGGAGGATAGTGTCCGCGGAAGGAAGTAAAATTGACCCTGCTGACACCGAGGCTGTGAGAGCTCTGGGAGAGAAAAGACCCAGCACGGTGGGACAGTTGAGAGCCGTACTTGGCCTGTTAAGTTACTATAGGCAGTACATCAAAGATTTCTCCAAGATCGCTGGGCCGCTCTATGACTTGCTGAAAGGAGAAGTGGAGACAAAGGACGACGGACACAATGGAACCACCACCAAGTGTACAAAAAACAAAAAGAAAGGAGTGCCTTCCCAGAAGCCCATTTTATGGACAGAAAAACATCAGCAGAGATTGGAGACATTAATAGACTGCTTGGCGGAACCTCCGGTCCTTGGATTTCCTGACTTCTCGCAGCCGTTTATACTCCATACGGATGCCTCAAACCAGGGACTTGGTGCTGTTCTGTACCAAAAGCAAGATGGGAAACTTCGAGTAATTGCTTATGGATCCCGTACATTGACAGCCGCTGAAAGAAACTATCATCTTCACTCGGGGAAATTGGAGTTTTTAGCTTTGAAGTGGTCCATCACAGAGAAGTTCCGTGATTATCTGTACTACGCACCTACCTTCACTGTGTACAGCGACAACAATCCGCTGACTTATGTATTGACCAGTGCCAAGCTCAATGCGACTGGGTCCAGGTGGGTTGCGGAGCTCGCGGATTTCCATTTCACCATAAAATACCGCCCTGGCAAAGAAAACATTGATGCAGACAGCTTATCCAGGATGCCACTGGAAGTTGGAACAATGATGGAGCAATGTACGGAGGAACTCTCATCCGATTGCGTCGAAGCAACCATACAGGCTGTAGAAGTTCAAGATCTTGCCATGTCATGGACAGCCATGAGTTCGCCATATGACCCAACGGAGTGTGCTGAGTCTGGCCAGTCTTTTTCCACCGATGATATACGTCAAGCGCAGAGAAGTGACACCCACATTGGACCTGTAGTACAATGTAAGATGGCTGGCGAAAAACCCTCCAGACACTTATTAAGGACATTCAGTGCACAGGGTAGAAGTTTGCTGCGTCAATGGGACAAATTGTGCATTGGAGAAGATGGAATACTCCGCCGGAAGACAGCTACCCGATCTCAGCTTGTGCTGCCTGAAATATATAAACAACGGGTCCTTCAGGAGTTACATAGTAAAATGGGGCATCAAGGAGTGGAGAGGACAACGTCATTGATTGGAGACAGATTCTTCTGGCCAAAAATGCAGGGTGAAATTGAACATTTTGTGACCAAGAGTTGTAACTGTCTGAAACAAAAGAAACCAAGTAGAGAAACCAGAGCACCACTCATGAATATTGTCACCACTCACCCATTTGAACTCATTTCCATTGACTTTCTGCACCTGGACAGAAGTAAAGGAGGGTATGAATATATCCTGGTGATAATTGATCACTTCACAAGGTTTGCACAAGTGTACGCCACCACATCAAAATCTGCAAAAACTGTCGCTGATCGAATATTCAATGACTATGCACTAAAATTCGGATTTCCCCAAAGGATCCATCATGACCAGGGAGCAGAATTCGAGAATCAGTTGCTCTACCAGTTAAAAAAGAATTGTGGAATTGCAGGATCGCGAACAACTCCATATCACCCGCAAGGGAACGGACAGATTGAACGTTTTAACCGGACGTTGCTCCAGATGTTAAAAACCTTGACAGAAACGCAGAAGTCCAACTGGAAGGAGTCATTGAACAAACTAACTTTTGCCTACAACAGTACGCGATGTGAGGTTACTGGATTTTCACCGTTCTATCTCTTGTTTGGGAGATCGCCGAGACTACCTGTTGACTTGCTCTTTGGATTAACGGCAGCAGAAGGGACTAACAACCATAAGGAATACGTAAAGAGATGGAGGCAAGGAATGCAGGAAGCTTTTGAGATTGCCAAAGAGAACAGCAAGAAGACCGCAGAAAGGAACAAAAGGAACCATGAGGGTAAAGTAAAGAGCTCAGTGCTGCACCCAGGAGATCGTGTTCTGGTACGAAATCTCACACCCAGAGGAGGTACAGGAAAGCTTCGCAATCACTGGGAAGACGAGATACATACAGTTATCCGTCGAGTGGGAGAAGAAGGCCCTGTTTATGAAGTCAAACCGGAACGAGGGAAGGGAAGATCAAGGGTTCTACACCGAAACCTCTTGCTACCATGTGATTACCTGCCAGTGGAAATGGAGCTCAGCACACTACCAAAGACAAAGAGACAAGTGGATAAACCTACCTCTGTAGAAAGGGATGATTCTAGTTCAGAGGAAGACGATGAAGGATGTAGCCAGTGGTACTTACCTGCGGTCTCATCTCAGCAACCTGTGGAAGGAAACAGTGAGTTAGCAAGTGGAAACTTACCAGTTATCTGGCCCAGTGAACCTGAAAAGGAAGGGGAAGAAATTGGTCAAGAGGTCATGAAGGAGCATGAAACAGAAGTTCAAATGGAAAACACGGAGATACCTCAACAGGAAGCTGATGTGATGGAGGAGGAACAACTTGGAGAAAAAGCTGACGATACAGCAGATGAACATCGAGTCCTGTGGGAAAATAACAGTGAAGACGAACTGGAGTGTAGATTGCCTAAAAGAGAGAGGAGACCACCAAAGACATTCACTTATGATTACCTGGGTACCCCTGCATGCTATAGTGTAGAGCATACGAACACAATGGCGTGTCAGCCCACACAATATGAGATGCAGAACATGACTCAGTGGACTTACCCAGCACCACAGTATCAGCCAGTATACTTTTACACATACAGAGACTTATATGCACACTAAAAAGAATGGATTAGGAAATGAAAAAGTATTAGGGCGACGAGACTATGCAGTGGCCTACACATATCTTTATTGATGAACTGAACATACAGTTAACCGGCAGTGCATACATAAGTTAGAACAGTTGCATACAACACAGCACCACCTAAAGAAAGAAAGTAAAAACAAAGTAATGTCGGGACGACATGTATTTTCGAAGGGGAGAGTGTGGTGGTTATAAAAATAGATAAAACTAATAATAATTAGTGTCATCAATATGTCATCAAAAAAAAATAAATAAACTGAATGTCATTAATGCATAGTGTATGATTTTGGATGATGGCGATTGGTATTCCTTGCCTAGTATGGATGATTGATCATTTGATTATTTTTGCCTTGGAACTTTCACCTGCTGGGGGAGGGGCGCGCTGCTGAGACAATACAGAGACTCAGAAGATATTGCAGCAGCTCCGTGTCCTGTGTCTTTTATTGACTCTTTTTCTCCCCTAATCAGGTATGATATGAGTAAATCGTAGGGAAAATACACTTCATATAAGTCAAGGCTGTGAAAAATGGCAAGTGTCATTGTTTGAAGTGCATTCATTGTGTATATATCTATGTCTAAAAGTTCGGTTCAAGTTTCCCGCGTCTGTATCACATGTACAACTAGTGAATGCTAAACTGATGGCAGAGACTATGCGGTCATAGAAATGTGAAAGCAGAGTGAATTAATAACATATTGGTGTTTTTGAGAACTAATTTAACAAGTTAAGTTACAGGTGGCAATGCTTAAAGGAAAGGAATCTGTTGGTTCATAAGAGAAAGTGTAATATATGTTCATGCTAATGGTGTGTAAAGAGATAATTAGTTTTGCTGACATGCTATGATTCCTGAGGTAATTTAAGAAGTTTAAAAGAGTTGAAGATATGGTAGACGGCACATATGTCTAAATGTTGAGTATCACATGAGAATATTGTATGTAATATGCAGTACGTATTATTAACATGCATTGAGATTCAAGTTTCTATTGAAATTATTTGTTTAACTTGTGGAAACAGTATCTGTTGAGAAGCTATATCTGTGATTAATTCTATATTTTTTTTCTGTATATTGTTTTTATCTAAAAGAGATATGTTGTTATACTTTTCACTGATATGAGAATGCAGAAATATTTGCATTAATGTGAGACAATACAGAGACTCAGAAGATATTGCAGCAGCTCCGTGTCCTGTGTCTTTTATTGACTCTTTTTCTCCCCTAATCAGGCGGTTAGGGTACTACATTTGCATACAATTCTTCACCTAATTCTAACACCAAGTTCTCACCTTACTTTCTGGTTCATGGATGAGAACTAAGGATGCCCACTGACTTGTTACTAGCCAAGCATATACTGGACCAGAACATTTCTACATCTCATGCTGCATCCGTGTCCACTTCACTTGCAAATCTACAAGATGCTTTCAGGAGTGTTTGAATTCTGGCCTCAGACACCAGCCCTATGCATTCGGTGCTGTGGTGTGACTCCATATTCCAGTGGAGAGCCGCATTAAGCTGGGACCTTTTAAGATTGCACAAATATTTGACTCTGGTGGTGAGCCAGGACTGACGTACTGGTTTGTTAGCCTATGGACAAGGACAGTTTGTGCATTACAATAGGTCGAGGCCCTATACATCACCTGTTCCCACACTGTTATCTGATTAGAGACTATCTGTAGTTCCTAATTCTTTGCCTGGTCCCCCTTCTAAAGAGTCTGACATGATCAGGGGGTTGCAGCACAGTAAACCTCAAAAGGATTTAAGTGAGGCAATGGAGGGATCTTCATTTTGCTTTCTTTATTATTTGAAAAGTGTTTAGGCAAACCTGAGGCGTAACCTCAGTCACAGTAATATTGTAATTAAAATCAAGCTATTGTATATTAATAAACCAGAAAAAAAAATTCTTAATATCTGTCCACAGCACTTGCTAACACTGGTGATTTGAGGTTAGCCACATCCTTGTATCTGATTCTCCTCTGTTTTAGAAGCCATTAATTATAACATTTTAATTTATTTACAATTGTGAGAATAATGCGCTGCTACCATGAACAAAAACAGTGGTAACCATGGTTTGCTTCAGTTTGTGTGGGTATGCTTCAGATATGCAGGCTCAGAGCAGTTTAACTCCGCCTGCAGCAAACACTGTTTGACTGCACCTTGACTACCGTTTGCTATGACTGCACAGCCTTCAACATCAGTAAGACTGAATACTCCTGTCTATAGTGAAACAAAAAGTGTTTATTTAGTATACACACTTTATTAAATGACTCCTTTGAAAGCATGTCTTCCTCTTCCTCATCTTCCAGTGAAAGCAACAGCAGAGCAACATCGCTGGAAGATTTAAAAGGCAAGTGGGCAAACTCAGACTACAGAGTTTAGAAATGAAACAAAACGGCCTCATCCATTTGAATGCTTTGTTTTCACCGCTTTATTTAGCTAGACATTATCTCTGTGCAGTCTTTTATGTGGTCCTGCTTTTAGAGGGTCATCAGTTACAGTGCAGAGTATCTTCTGTTTAGAAACAAATCTAAAAGACTCTGCGTTTTTTTGCTTAATGCCACATCTTTTGTCATTGTAACTGGGACTTATAACCCTTCTCGTCTGCCTTTTCTGTTGCTTAAATTAGATCTATCAACATCTACTCCAGCAAATGAGGACAAAACAACCCTGCCAGCTAAATGTGAAACAGGAGGTGCAGCCACTTTAGGTAAGAGGAGCGGTTACTTTCCTCTATAACGATTTGAAAACAAAAGCTTATATTCAATGATGGCTCTTTATGCACACCACTCTAATATATGTTGCGTTGTTTGCTTAGACATGAATTTTATGTCTGTTTGGCCAAAAAAAAAAAAAAAAAAAATATATATATATATATATATATATATATGTGTGTGTGTGTGTGTGTGTGTGTGTGTGTGTGTGTGTGTGTGTGTGTTTGTGTGACTGTATAACTGTATAATTTTTATGTTATTATTATTATTTTTTTTTTAATGAATAGTTAGGAACGAACCAATCTGACAGATGAAAGTATTGCTATGAACTGTAAGTGGTATGAAAGGAAGGCTTAACCTGGTTAACTACAGTAGTAACCATGAACCCTATAAGATTGCAATGTATGTCAAGAGATCCTAGTGTTAGAGTCACACTGCAACAAAGGCCCAGCCTCTTTTGGATGAGTCTCTTGAGGCCCTTGATAGTCTGAGGCCCCTGACGCACTGACCCAATGGCCTGCTCCATACTAAACCCTGTGTTCACCAAATCAACAATCGTGCACATTTATAAAACCTAATTTATTATGTAATTAGAATCAAACCACCATATGTGACTCTGTTATTGATGCCAAACAGGTCATGTTTCCTCAGATGTGAGTCCCAGTGAGAACCATAGAGAGGAGCAACACCGTTCGAAACTTAGCAGTACGCCATCAGTGAGACACAGATCCAAGACTCACGCTCAGTTGATAAAAGACAAGTTGGGCCAGATCAAAGCTGAGATGCAGAAGATCTCTGAAGTCCACCTGCATCAGCGCCCTGAGAGGTAAACAACCGTCAAAATGATTCTCCAGACCTAGTTTACAAGAGTTAGAGTCGACTTCAACCTCTATTAATGTAAAAATGTCATTTGAAAATCATGGACAGGAAAAAAAAATAGAGGTACAGAGATATTTTTTCACATACCTTACCTAAAAGTAGTATAGTTTGAGTTTATTTTATTAAATATACATAAGTTCAAGTATATTTTTAAGTATACTTTATGTAGCAAGTATACAAATATCTAGTAGTGTTCTAGTAGTATACTTGTAAGTGTACTGTTTCTAGACTTCTTGGGACTAAATTGGCCCACTTTCTAGTACAGTATATAAAAGTATACTTTTAAGTATAACAGTAGCAAACTTTGAGTACACAACTAGTTTACCTCTATGTTTGTAGTTTGAACTGCAATTATACTAAAAGTGAACGTATATGTATACTGATAGTTTACTACTTAAATACTTTGTACAGTTTGAAGTATAGTCTCAGTAAACTATTAGTTTAGTAGTTTTATACTGCAAGTATACTCATAAGTTTTCATTTAGTGAACTTTTACATTATACTTTAAGTATACTACTGTGCCCCTATTTAGGTTTTAATTTGTATATATTTTGTTACATGAATATCTGAACATACAAAACATCAAAAGAAAAAACAGAGTATCTGCTTGTAAACAAAAACAATTATAGCTCCATGCATTATTATTATTTTATTTTTTGTAAACACTTTAATGTGGGTAAGTTTAATAAAAAAAAAAAAAAAGAAATAACATTTTGAACAAAAAGCTGAAAAAAGACTATGAATTGGATTCAGAATGATAACTCTTCATCAGTCAACATTCCATACAGTTTTAATGCTGTTTCAGGTCAGATGATCGTGTTACATATGTTAGTATCTGTTGTTTCTTCTTCTTCACTTATGTTTATTTGGAAATTCTGTGCAGAAAATGTGTACTAGCGCCCACTACCGTATGATAATGAAAACACGGATTCTAGGAGCACAAGGACACAGTAGATTTAAGGTGGATCAAAAAAGTGAATCAACGTTGCCCTAAGACAAGAATGCACTTTGGTTTTATATTTTTTAGGACAACTTTGATGAAAGGTTTTGATCCACTTCAAATGTTGACTACTATAGTTAAAATATATTTAAACTTTTTTTTTAAGTATAAGTCAAGTATACTTAAATGTCATTTTAAGTAGATTTCTGAGGAGTACATCATAAAGGCAATTTCTGAGAAGTACATAAAAAGTAAAACAAAAGCATACTTTCCTATTTTTATTTTAGTTATAAAGAAGTATACTAATAGCACACTTGAATAAACTTCTTTTTCATAAGGGATCACTGTAAAATCAAATGGTTACAGACAAAAATGAGGAAACCAGTTGCCTCAAACCAACGAAGTTAAAAACATCAAAGCTTGTGAATACTGTGATCTTACTTAATCAGAGCTTATATATATACAGTGGGGCTCGAAAGTTTGGGCACCCCTTGCAGAATCTGTGAAAAGTAATTTTCAAAAAATAAGAGAGAACATACTAAATGCATGTTATTTTTTATTTAGTACTGTCCTGAGTAAGATATTGTGCATAAAAGATATTAACATTTAGTCCACAAGACAAAAAAAATTGCTGAAATTATTAAAATAACCCCCTCAAAAGTTTGGGAACCCTTGGTTCTTAGTACTGTGTTCTGTCACCTGATGATCCTCGACTGTTTTTCTGTTTTGTGATGGTTGTCCCTTGTTTGTTCTGAACAGTTAAACTGAGCAGCATTCTTCAGAAAAATCTTTAAGGTCCTGCAGATTCTTCAGTTTTCCGGCATCTTTGCATATTTGAACCATTTCCAGCAGTGACTTTATGATTTTGAGATGCATCTTTTCAGACTGAGGACATTTGAGGGACTCAAACACAACTATTTAAAAAGATTCAAACATTCACTGATGCTCCAGAAGGAAACAAGATACATTAAGAGCTGGGGGGTGAAAACTTGTGGAATTTGAAGATCAAGGTAAATTGTACTTAATTTGTGTACCGGGAAACATACAAGTATCTTCTGTTGCTTACGAAAGGCAGAACTAAATGGAAAAATATATATATATATATTTCAACAAAATAAGACTTATTTGGCCATCTTCATCGTGTTCAAAAGTTTTCACCCCCCAGCTCTTAATGCATCTTGTTTCCTTCTGGAGCATCAGTGAATGTTTGAATCTTTTTTTAATAGTTGTGTTTGATTCCCTCAAATGTCCTCAGTCTGAAAAGATGCATCTCAAAATCATAAAGTCACTGCTGGAAATGGTTCAAATATGCAAAGATGCTGGAAAACTGAAGAATCTGCAGGACTTTAAAGATTTTTCTGAAGAACGCTGCTCAGTTTAACTGTTCAGAACAAACAAGGGACTCATGCACAACCATCACAAAACAGAAAGACAGTCGAGGATCATCAGGTGACAGAAAACAGTATTAAGAACCAAGGGTTCCCAAACTTTTGAGTGGGGTTAGTTTAATAATTTCAGCAATTGTTTTTGTCGTGTGGACTAAATGTTAATATATTTTATGTACAATATTTTACTCAGGACAGTACTAAATAAAATATAACATGCATTTATTATCATCTCTCTTATTTTTTGAAAATTACTCGCATTTTCACAGATTCTGCAAAGGGTGCCCAAACTTTCGAGCCCCACTGTATATATATATATATATATATATATATATATATATATATATATATATATATATATATATAATTGTCCAATTGCTTTTTAATGCAAATTGATAATCAGCCAATCACATGGCAGCAACTCAATGCATTTAGGCATCTAGATGTTGTGAAGACGACTTGCTGAAGTTCAAACCGAGCATCAGAATGGGGAAGAAAGGGGATTTAAGTGACATATATATATATATATATATATATATATATATATATATATATATATATATATATATATACATATATATATATATATATATATATATATTTCTATATATATATAAACCTATTATGATTGAGCCATTTTAAATCCTGGACAATACAAGGCCAATTACAAAAAAAGTTTGGACATTTTGTAAAATGGAGTGAAATCAGAAATCTGAACCGGTAATTTGTTTAAATTTAGTTTTTAAGCACTTGCTTGAATTTAGAGAATATACAATGCACAAGGTCCATGCTTGGCTTCAAGAGTTTTACTAAATGGAAATTCTCCACAGTAGCGGTAGTGCATTTCACATGGCAGCTTATACGATGTGCAAAAACAGATAAGAACACACACACAGACCAATATGTGTTCTGCCTGAGGTTCCTCTCAAATATAGTCAGTGGTATTCCTTTAGATCTTTATCTTGCAGTGATGTGTACACTCCTAGCACCTTCATCTGACACCATACATAATCTCTAAATATCTTTGTGCAGGAAAGCATATCATCCTTTTGTGTGGAATTCTCTGAGTCCATACAGAGACACTACTGAGATTGACCATCTCCTCACAATGGTAAGTCTGCTTCTCTTCTGTTAATACAGCGTGATAGTGATCAGACGGACTCTGTGGAACATCTACACTTTACACTTTTTTTTATAGAATTCAGCTTTCAAAAGGCAAATTAAATAAAGAGGTAAAAAAAAAAAGTCCAATAATTTGAACTTTGTACATTTTCATTTTAGTCGACAAACTGAATTATTTTTGTGGCATATTTTATGTTTGATATGTTTTTGGATCTATACGTACAGCCCTGAAATCAATCAGTAAACCTGCAATAATATAAATCACTTGGATGAACCACGATTTTAATTATTCCTTACTATGGTGTATTTTTCAGACAACTGATCCGGACAGAAGAAAATGCTATTCTTCAGTGAAGACCGAAAGCACTCAGCTGTCTAAATGATACCTTCCTTTAAATTGCTGAATATGCCTAAGTATGCCTCAACCTACACGCATCCTTGTTTGTATTCACGACAATACACACACACACACACACACACACTTACTCTGTTTATAACATGCTGTGCAAAAATTCTTAGGCCATTTGTATTTTCAACCAAAAAAATTGTCAGCTTATTTCTATTATTTATTTTGCTGTAGTGTGTCAGTATGAAATATATTTATTTTGCCATTAATTGTAAAAATCCATTGGTACATGGACGAGTGTGTTGTTTATTGAATGTCTCAGAAGCCCTGGCCCCAATCAGATGTATGAAATGGAGATTACATCAAACACCAGATCCCCATGGCTCTCCACGCAGTGGCAAGTGAAAAGAGAATAACTTCTAAATTATTCATGTCCTTCATGCAAGTCTCCATCATTTAAACATTTGTGCACAATTCCACCACTTAGAAACTTTTTTTTTTTTTTGAATATCCAGTGAGTACCTTAATATAAAAGGATCTACAAGCTCTGTACAGCCCAATTTAATTTTCTCTAGAAGTTAAACATCACAGTGGGCACGAAACATCTGGGTATCCAGATGTTTTTGATTAAAAAAACAAATGATGTGGCTGCTGACATGAAAGGGCTGAAGACTATCAAAGAGATGTAAGAAATAAATTGGAAGGCAGCTCATCTTGAAAGGAGAATTATGGGGGAAGAAAGGCATAAATGTTTGACGGCTGTCACTTTTCCTTTGTGGAAGAGACTTGTTTGTCTGGTCTTAGTCCTTGATAAGCACAAATGAGAAAGTGGGTTGCTGTTGTTCTCTTCATTTTGCTTCCTCTTGCTTTAATTCTCTTATGTTATCCCTGGGAAGTCCGGTTCAAGAAGTAAGGTACTTCAAGTGTGGTGCCACAGCCTATTTTAATAAGCTTCCTGATATTTAAGAGGACCAGGAAGAAATTCCTAAGTTCATGCATGAAAGTTAAACATGCATTTTTTTTTTCCTGATTCCACTTGCTTGAGCACAAAACTCTACTTGTGATCAATGCAAAAACGGGAGGTTTGAAAAGAATTGGCACATAGGCACCAGCAAGAGTATTTTCTTCCCTTCGCTTTTGTGTTACCCCACCTTGCATGTCATCTCCTAAATCTTTATTACATGGCGGTCTTTGAAAAGCTGATCTTGTAAATGACAACATCAGTGGGCTTTTTAGAAGCTGTCAGGGATTTGTGTAACTTGACGGGATTATAAAAAGGTACAGACTTGTTTCCTAAAGAGGAGCGGAATCCATCCACAGCTTATCGCTGCTCCAGCAGCCTTAGGTTACAGTAAAGCAAGTTAAACCCATACAAGTCAAGCATCTTTCATACCTACCGCTGGTTTTAATTTGCTTGAAATTTCAATTAGCTCATTTCAGTTGGGTGGACACTTGATGCTGGCTCAGAAATCTATTCACATGCGATTTTTACATTTTAACCCCATTATGGCATGGTTTATCTTCCTGGTGTAGTAGAGTAATGTTGTAACGAATTCAGATAGGTGGCCTAAAATACAAGACTATAAGTGTACACACTACACAATTTCATGCACTATACCTGCACAGTACTTTAGCTCTGTGTGGCCGACAGTGGAAAGAACCTTCGTCAACAAAGATGAAATAAACGTGGCTTCTCAAAGGTCATTTCTAATTGATTTGCTTTCCTTTCAGTATATAAATTCTCATAAAGCTGTTTCAGGTTGTTGCCTGTGATAAAGTAATGTAGGCTTGGCAAATGTCACAAGATCCACAGGAGTAGCCATGGGTAAAAATTAAAGGCTAAAAGGGAACGAAAGTAATTTACTTAATTTCATTCTAAGCAAGGTATGTCAAGTCACACAGAAAAGTACATCCGTTTTTGCCCATTAAACTAATTCACCTAGCACGCATCTTTACATTTCCCAGGTATAAAAGACAAATGTTAAATGATAAAACACTCAGCATGTTACTTTTGCCCATGAGACAAAATAGGACAATGGAGACTAAATCCAAACAGGCAGCTAGCTGCCTTCTCATGATTCACACATAATTTCAGTAAAATTATTTTCAGAATATTACAAATATCTCAGATGATAAAGTTTGAGATGCAGGACAAAGAAGATTTTAGAAAGTGGTTCAAGTTTGTTGTGTAGAGTTATGAAAACCAAACGATGACACATTAAGATGACTGTTGTTCATACTTTATTACCAAAAATACGCTGGCAAAAACCATAACATTACAGTTTCCAAAAGAACAAATAAATAATTATGAATGGAACACTAATATTAAAACAGGTACCTTTGGACCTCTGTACTTGAAAAGATACAATTCCTAAGTTTTTTTTTTTATTATTATTCTCTCCTTTGGCATTGCAGCATGCGACACGATGTGCTTGTTTGGAGTTTCAAATGCCAACCGTTCCCTTACACACAGTAAAGACCCCTTTTGATTCATTTTAGCGAGTCATATACATATATATATATATATATATATATATATATATATATAAAAATAATTCATTTGTTTTTCTTTTGATCCTTTTTCTTTAGTGTTTATACAAGTTTTAAAAAATAGAATTCCTCTAAAAAATGTCAGTTTTCTACAGTAAATATTTACAGACAGTCACATACAAAACTTGTACAGTACCATGTGTCCGAATACATTACACAGTTTGTGAGGGCACATTATACAGAATCAAAGATACCAAAGCACTCGATAAAGGGAGACTACTTGGCTTAGATTTATGGTATATTTCTGAACTCGACTGAAGCTTATTCAAAGATGAGGCTGTTGAAATGGAAGGCACGTTTGTGGCCGAGATGCTGTCCTCACTGTGATTACCAAATCTTGTGACTCATCGTGAAAGACGACACCATTGTCTCGCCCTGCTGATTACTTGAAACGGATTGTGTAGCTTTAGAAGAAGAAAACATTCCAGATGTATTGCAATTGTTCTAGGAACTAATGTGAGAAACAACGGCTGGAAGATTGCTGGAATACAATGGGATACCAACTGGTAGGTTCTTGATCAATTTGGACTACATCAGCAGTGATAGAATAAAATAAAATGCAGTAGCTGGGACACAAAATGAACCTTCTAGGAAGCTCAATCTCTCTTTGAAGCCATTACTTGGAACGTAGCAAGGGAGCATTATGGACATAAACAAGATGGCACATCCTCTGAAACAAACATTTATGTGCTAAAACAATGAAATGAGAAACCTATTTCAATACTGGTAAATGAGTCAGTGTCCCGGTAAAATCATGTGACATGATTTATATGCAGACCGTGCTCCTACTTTGGTTGCATTTGCAGTTTGAATTGTAAATTAGTACATTAGGTTCAGAATATAATAATCAAGTATGTACATTTTTTATGGTTTAATTCCTAAGAGTAAAATTCTCTGATACATTGGGCAGTGTGGAGCCTGAATGAATTATAGATGCCCTTTTAATCATGCTAATTTTGCAGTTTAGACTGTTGACATACAAGCATTAAGTGTATGCAAATCATCCCCTGGAAAATATGATGCATATAAAGTCTGATTAAGGGCCTTAAATTGGAGGTCAAAAGAGCAGGGCACAAAACTAGTAAATCTGAGGTAGTGATTAAGCAATATCTCAATTACTAGGCTTTCACAATATAAAGGTGCTGCTGTAGTATCACGATGCCCAAGCCTCACATTTTTCCAGTCAGTAGGAACATGATCAGCTGGAGCAGAACTCAGTTTTGGAGCGGCACCCATGACTAATATTCAGCAATGACAAGTGCTTGAGATGCCGTGCACACAGGAGATAACAATTCAGGAATTAAAACATCAACTACTTTTTCATTTGACAGCGGCAAACTCTTGACTTCTGCCTTGAGCTTTAAGAGAAAACTGCACTCCAAAACATTCAGAATGATATTAACCTATAATAATAATATTACAGTATATGTGTGTGTGTGTGTGTAAATGAAAAAAATAAAAAAAATAAAATACAACAGAACATCCTCTGCACTGACAACCCCATAAACTACTGCTTTTTTTTATAGATACATTTCATTTTGAACCCATTACCCATTTACAATTATAACTGATAGAAAGAAAAAAAACACACAATTAATACAAACTGGAAGAAAAAGGGAAAGAAGATTATGAAAACAGAAATGTCTTCCAAGTTTTGGCATTTGAACTTTTTATAAAAGTTTGATTTCAATATCTATATTTTAGTAATAAAAATAGTAAATAATCTATACATAGATCCTTTTTTTCTGCTGCATGTTTCCAAGAGTTCATTTTTAAATAGGGCCAATTTTAAACTTGTGCTGTTTCAATGAGAACAGAGGTTAAATTCATTCTATATAATGTTTATATAACAATTATATACAATTTGAAGATACATTCCCAATGATGACTTCTCTCTCCCTCATTTCTGAGCAAAAGACCAATAGCACCATAATTAGACTATAACTAGACACACCTTTTCTAATTTTGTATGAACATAACGGAGGGGAACATGCATATAAAATAAATTAGCTTGATAAATATCAATGCAAACATTGACAGACATTGGAGAGCAAGAAAGAAATCTGTCTCTCCATACTCAAAATGCAGTATGGCAAGTGCCACCTTAAAGGAAAACGTACATAAGTAATATAGATAAATAATATTACAGTGAACGATAGAAGCTGCCTGATTTTCATGTGTGGACTCGACAATGTATATTGTGAACAGATGAGGTACAAAAAACCTTTGAAATTCACCAATTTGCATAATTCAAAACAAAAGTTACTTGACTTAAGTCAATTTCATTTGTTAACTACTTGATCCTCTGAAATTCAACACATAGTCAATAACATGAACGGAAACTAATGTCAATACAAAGATAGACTGACATAAAAAAATAAAAAAATAAATAAAAAGGTTTTGAATTGTGCATGTTGTTTGTCCAAGCAGAAATGCTACAAGGACAGTATGTATTAAAAAGTGTGTGTTGCTGGTTGCTGCTGACTTCCCTGCTGCTCCTTGCTCAGTATGATGCTGATCAGATCTCCCTCGTGCTGCTTCATGTGCTCCATCAGCTGCTCTTTACTCGTGGACTCGAAGCCACAGATACAGCAGCAAAAGAGCAGCACACAGTATTCCATACCTGGCCGTGTCTGCCCCGAGCCGCTCCTCCACGCCACGGCCTGCTCCCGGCGGGACGATGACCTCACAGAGTTGCCCTTTGGCCCATCAGTAACAGAAGCCACCTCCGGTGACTGTTTGTCTTTTCTGCTCAAGACAACATATGGACGCTCCACCCCAGTCTCACGTTTTGACTTCAGAGGTGTAGTTGGAGATCTTCGATTTAGAAAACAAAACAAAATGACTTTCTTTAAGACCATATTAGTTAGACTTGTTAGTATGAGAGTTATAAGACGACCGAGGTACAGTAGCAAAAACAGCTGAAGAGTTGTTGCTTAAATCAGAATATAAAACGGATAGTTCCAGTCCTTGATTCTGATTGGTTGAACCACGTTAAGTGATATATTTAAATCGTGTTGGTGGGTGTGTCTGCTGCGCACTGACGACACAGGTAACTGATCAAACACAAAAATGGCTTTTAAAACATGAACGGATTAGTATCAGAAATGGATTTTAATATATTACAATGAATAATACAATTATGTTGTTAATATTGCTCTATAATGATTTTTTTTTTACCATCTGGAAAATAAAGCTCTGTATTTATTTCTTAAATCCGTACTGCATATAGTCAGTTATTTATCTGAATAAATTCAGATTTCAGAACGAACACTTTGTCGTTTGTTATATGTGTTGAGGTCGTGTCCGTCTGATGTTTATCATGTTCATGATGCTCACTACTGTAATGAACGTAGCTTTTTAATAAGTAGGGGAAATTCCCGACATTTTAAAAATAACCGTTTACATGCCTAGGGTGTTCGCATTGTAATAATGTACAGTGATACTTCATAATTATAAACACTGACTTGTTAGGTGATGTTTTCTCATTAAAATCATACAAATTCCTATTAATTCAATGGAACGTTTTCGCACACTAGGGATTACCAATATGGCGGCGCGGCGGCTTCACTTTAATGACGTCATGAGCAATCCAGTTCTATATTATAGATCAGTGGGAACTACATTGTTTGGTGGAAGAATACGGTTTTTATTTTTATCATTACACTTTATTTGCTCTGTTTTATGCTGTGAAACCTTACTAGGTATATGGAATAACCATTTTAGAAAAGCATTAATCCTGTGAAGCTGTGGTTTACAGTGAATTTATAACAGCTAAGGGGGGTTTCATAAAATCCCCTTAACAACGCCCCTTAGCTGTTATAAATTCACTGTAAACCATGGCTTCTTGGGGCTTATTGCTTTATTAAATCGTCTACTTTAATTAAAAATTTAGATGCAAGGATTTGTTCAAGTCACTACTCGAAACATGTTAACAGAAGTATTGGGACAGAATGTTTTCATACATATGGAGGCAAATATTTCTATTACCACAGCGTTTTTTTATATACACTACCATTGGGGTTAAGTTTTTTTTTTTTTTTTTCTTAAAGATATTATAAATATGTGTTGATTATTTTGAATTACATAACCCTTACAATTTCAGAGCGAACCTAAATACTGAGATACCAAACACCATCAAAAGCTTGGGGAAAAAACCCAGAAAGTTTTTGTTTAGCTACGTACATCAAGCCACAGATGGCAGTTCTGAGAAGAAAAACAAAATACAATTACTCTCATTATATAATTATAGAGTTTCAGCTATATCCACTCATCCTGGAGCAAAATTTAAAAAAAAAAATAGTAGTACATCACACAAAATAATTTAAATGATTACTATAAAAGGCCTTCTTACCGGCTGCTCTGGGAAATGGCCTCATTGATGGCCTTGTTGACTTGCTCATAGTTGTAATTCTGATCTCCAGCGTGTTTCCACATGTGGGATTTGAGAGATGGTGGGTGGCTGCACACGTAACCACACAGCGAGCACCTATAGCACAGAACGAAGATTAGGACCCATCTCCACTTAGAGTCAAGTTGTGTACACCAGCTCAGTGTTTGTCTCGCACCTGTACTGCTCCAGCAGCTGCATGGCTTGGTGCTCCTGTGGATGTCTCTTCATGTGGCTCTTCAGGCTATTCATATTAGTTGTGGCGAAATCACAGTTGCAGCACCTAGAGGGGTCGTGCGGCACAGGATAAAGAATTTGAGCGGCTCAAGGCCACAGTTTGAAAAGAGACCTTGGGGCACCTGTCAAGAGGGGTCAGGTGATATTTGTTTTGTGTGTGCAGCTGTGTGTTTGAACGTTTGGAGGGCTGCATTTGAAGAACAATGAAAGGCTGTTTGTAGAGAGGCTGAACTCAAAGCACTGCTTGCAGCAAAAGCAATACATTGCAGGCCTTGAATGGATCATGCGGCTGTGTTAAAAGAAGCCTCTCTCTCAGAAGCTGTTTGAAATGATCATGGGTGAGCAGAACTGAAGCAAGACGCATCACCACACACAAAGAGACCATAATGGGACCTTGAGGTGTTTGTGTGAGCTTGCATGTGATTTAGGTGAGTGTATGTGCATTTGCGTTGAAGAGAAAAATATCTTGTTCTTTTATAAGCAGATAAAGGCTTTACACAATGAGTGCAGGTGACACAGACTTTTCTTAAGCACCACTGCACCCTTGTGGTGATAACTAATAATGCTTTCATTTCCAGCCAAATCGGATTCCTTCTTATTTGTTCTCCTAATGTAACATATCTTTTACAACTAGTGGTGGGCATAGATTATTTTGTTTTAATCTAGATTAATCTCACTGTGATCTTGAAATTAATCTAGATTAATCTAGATTAAAATGGCTCATTCGAATTCTGACAAAGGCATTCAGAATTTGGGTGTTACCCAAATAAAATTGACAAACAGTAAGTCTTTGAGAAGGGGTTTATCAAGCTAGATGGTGCATTAGAAAATGGGCTCATCTCCTGTTTCCAAAATGCATCACAAAGTGCTTGAAAAAGCTGTAAACTAATTCCACAAGGTGCAAACAACCTTACACCTGTTTCAAACCAATTTTTAAGTTTTTTTTCAAGTTTATAGGCATCAAGGTACAGAAACCAAATAATTAAATGTAAAATAGCACTGGATAGTCTTCAATGTAAAAATAAAATATACAATCAAACCTACATTTATTCAATTTATACAATCAAAACTACATTTATAGACCCAGCTCTCAGCCCAACTTTGAGAATAGATTAACGGCCCGATAAGAGTCTCGCGTTAACGCAGCACGTTAACGCAGGTAACGGCCCACCACTATTTACAACCAAATAAATTTGGTTCTATATTTATACTGATATTCTATAAGTATGAAAAAAAGTTATTTTCCCCAAACCTGTATGGTTTATCGGAGTTATGGATTCGCCGATGATTGCGCACCCCAACATATGTGGAGCTGGTGTAGTCACACACATCGCATTTGAAAACGCTCTGCTCACCAGCCGAATCTGAGCAAGAAAGAGAAATACACAAAAATCAGAAAAGAAAAAGAATGTCTCCAAGTTCTAAGTTGTTAAATAAACACAATCACCATGTTTATGATTAAAATAAATCATTTAACCCATCTTGTCAACTTGCACAGAGCTCAAAAATCTGATGTTTTGTTCAGATCAGGTTCTGCATACTCAAAAATCCTCTCATTATAACGAGCAAAGTACAGATGTGATATAGTAGAGATTTATTGTGCAGTGATTATAACGAAACATCATGAGATCGCGATGAATGACAGCTTTTTAGTAATTATAAGGGGAGTACAATTTGTGTGCTTTCTAAGCTATAGTCCAGGGTTATTCAAATCCGGTCCTGGAAGGCCAATGCGCTGCAGAGTTTAGCTCTAACCCTAATCAAACACTCCTGAGCATGCTAATCAGTGTCTTCGGGATCATTAGAAAATCACAGGTAGGCAAGTTTGATCAAGGTTGGAGCTAAACTCTGCAGCGCATTGGCCCTCCAGAACAAGATTTGAATAACCCTGCTATAGTCCATTCAGAATTTGAATAAATACGCTGTCTGATAACCATTTATACAAATTTGTCATTTGCTATTGTGTAGCATTTACTGTTCTCAAGTTAATTAAGTGCAAGTGGAGCAGGTCTGAGCTGGTGTGATTGAGTGGAGGTGGAGGATGATTAGCAAATTCTTTGAAGTATGTACATTCAAGCCATTTTAAGACAAATCAATTATTTTAATGGAGATGTTTAAATATGTCATTTTAAACATCAAAAATGAGCTTTTAAAAGTCATGAATTGTGACTGCTGGGCAACTTTAAAATGTCACTTATGTCTAGTCACGTATGCCAGAATTCTCCAATCATTTAGACAGTTTAAAACCCACCCCTCGGCAATCGACTGCAAGCTTGTATTCTTTTGTGAGTGCAACTTCTCAAAATCCAATCAAAAATCCCCACCCTACGTTTATTTCTCTCACGATAATCTGTTAAAATCAAATATACATCCATTTCATCACGACTATAAGTAGGTTTAAGAAAACAGTTTTTGTTTCATTGGGTAGCATAGGAGATTTGTTCAGGTCTCACCTTCATCTGTTATCTTGGCTGACTCTTCAATGATTGTTGTGCTTTCAGCGACATGGGTCAGTGTGCTGCTATCGTCGCCTATCCCATGCCCTTCTCTCTCGTGGTTTCTCAGCTGACTCTGAATGAGGTATTAATAAAACCATCATCAGTGCTTCATAAGGAGGAGGTTTATTAATAAAGCAGAAAGCAAGGGAGAGGAGAGCAGTGCATTCCAATATAAGGAACTCTAGTATACAATCTACATGGGGTACAATTAATACTTGCTCCAGACTCAGAACAGTTGGGACTTACTTAAATATGCATTGCCTACCAGGAAATGCAAAAATAATTCAATGAAGTTCAAATCAAGCAGATTATGTAGTCTATTTTATTATATCAATACAATATAGGCTATGCACAATTAATTTTGTTTCTTCTAAAGAGAAGAGCATTTCAACCACAAAATATTGAGTCCTGTGTTTTTTTTTGTTTTTTTTTTCCCCCATTTCAGTTTTGGACCGACCTACTTTCATTGTATAAACAAAACATATTAAAAATCTTCAAAATAATTTATGTTGTGCAGAAAGAAAAAAAGGCATACAAAATGCGAGTAAATGACAATCTTTTTTTTTTTTTGGTATGAATTAAGTTAAATGGGGTAATGACAGACCCAATTAGCTACTAGACAGACCCAATTAAATATTGTTCATTACAATAGAGGTATATTCTATGAAATTACTTTCTTAATGCTTATTTCCATGAGACTTATAAAAAAGATTTTTTTTCTCCTCACCTTGAAGTGGAACCTCTCAGTGCACTGTTTGCAGTTGTACATGCGAGGTTTGAAGTGGTGGATCATGTGACACTCCAGGTCCTTGCTGTCACAGGCGACGTGTTCACAGATGGGGCACTGGTAGGGCAGTCTCTGTCTATGTATACGTAGGTGCTGTTTTATGTAACCCTTGTTTCCGCTGCTGTACAGGCACAGTCGACAGCGGTAGGGCCTTTCGCTCCCAGCAATATATTCCACCAGACCGTCTGTAGTGGAAATATCACTAGGCACAGCAGCACACCCAGGAACATCGCCTACATGTTGGCTTTGGGTATTGTCCTGCAATTCCTTCAGAATGTCCTCGTCTGAAGTGTTTTGGTCTGAACGCTCTTGCAGGCGCTCAATGACAGTCAAAAGAGACATGCTGATTCCAGCTTTGGAGGGTCCCTCGACCAGCACATCTTGAGAATCTTTTGAACTCTGGAAGCCAATGTTAAGACGCACACCTGCCTCTCCAACTGCAGCGGGAAGTTCTCCTGAAGACGCCTTAAGGTTGGTGCTATTATCAATCTCCATAATTCTCTGGCCTGTGTCAGGGCTTTGAGTACTCCAGTCATGGATATCTTTTGCAGTGGTTTTGCTGAGCTCTGGGGCCCTCATGGGCATGGCCACCAATGCTTCGGCTGCCAAAGAATGCAGCCGAAGTGACTCGGAGTAAGTCCTCCTCCGAACCGGTGGCACGTTTTCATCAGAGGGAGAACCCAATGACACAGAGTCTTTCTCCTGTTGCCGATCTTCTCCATTCCAGCCAATCACAACCTCCTCCTTTTGTTTGTAGTATACAGGGAGGTGTTGGCTCTCTAAATCTGTCTCCTCAGAGGAAAGAAGGGTCTTGTCTCCTTCTACATCTGGGCTGAGGAGCAGAGGTTTGCTGGACACTGGTTCCTCTGCACAGGGAAGGCGTTCCACGATGACGTTGATGTGGCCAGCGCTGTTGCCACTGCAGTTGATAATCTTCTGTGCGGAGGACAGGAGACTGTCGGAGCTTGCCTGTTGGCTCTCAGTCTCCAACTCCAGCTCCATTTGTGCTTCTGGTGTCACCTGCACCTCCACCAAGGGCTCCTCTGGGTCTTTAAGAGTTAAAACTTGACTAATCAATGGGAGTTTGGTCTCCGCTGTTTTCAGACCTTCTTTCTCCCCATGACACCTCACTTCTGGTGAAGCACACAGCTCTAGCTGGATACTGGAGGAGCCATGAATCGCCTGAGGTTTTCCTCCAACTGCTGCGAGTACTACAATTGTATCCTCCCTACCTGCTGGAATCAAATGAGAACTGGTGCTTTGTAAAGTATCAGGACAGTCTGTCTCGTCTTCAAATATGGGGTACGAGCAGTCAACCAAGCCAGCGTGTTTCCATGCATGGGTCTTCAGATTCCGCTGTTGTCTGCACTCATAGTTGCAGATGAGACAACGGTACCTGCCCTGCTCAAAGCTGTACCACTTCTTTGGTGTAGACATCTTGTCTGTTTCCATATTGCTCACCGTCAAAACTGCCATCCTTTGGTGAGCGCTCCTTGCCGATGCGATCTCTTGTTCATCTAGGATGTGTCTGGCATGATCGCCCTCCTCCAGGTGGAGTCTTATATGTGCCACCAGCTCCTCTTGATGGTTTGAAGTGAACTGGCACTCTGAGCACATTAGGATGAGTTCACTGTGCTGCTCGTCATGAAGCAGTAGATGTTCTTTCAACAGCTCCAATGTAGGGGAGACAAATCGGCACATACTGCACTGGTAGCAGGTGACCGTCCGAGTGCCTAAACTTGAAGCTTCAGGTTCCAAAATGTTCCCAGGTGTGCTGCTGGATGTCGGGCGGTCGTCTCTTTGTTCTCTTGATCTCTTACAAGGTGTGAGCCCCTCAGTGCTGTCCCTACTGTCTGGAACTGGTACAGAAGCAGAGGTCATCAAGGGTTTCTTTTTCCCAGAGACAGAGCATCGTTTGGGCTGCTTTTCCACGATCTTGCTGAGCTTCTCAATGACCTGAATAAGAGAGTCGGCAGCCTGCTTTTGCTGCTGTCGTTGCTGGTCCTCGGCACCATGAAGACATCTGTCGGGAATGAAGACGGTATTCCGCTGGACTCTAGAGTGAGGCACAAGGACAGCAACTCCACTACTGTCCTCCATTCCTGGAGCATGAAAAATAAACATGCAAAAAATTAGCTACCCTCTCATTCACTGATCTGCTCAAATGCTCTGATAATACTGAGTAAAAAAAAACGATATATTGATATTTAATATAATTTCTGTTCAAAGTTGTGTGTGTGTGTGTGTGCCACTTTCATTAAAATTCCTACAAAATTACTTTATATTATTTAAAAATAATAATTAGGCTAATTATTACAAAGCATTTTCAGTTTCGGTCTTCAACCAAGTACATCTAAAATGTTCAGTTTTTGGCCCAGAATTTTCATTTCGGTAAATCCCTAGTGCTTTGTGAGATAATTTGATCATCCAGCAGTCTTAGACTAAAGAACATTTCAGTTTAGTACATTTATTACTTAATAATATCACAATACAATAAATATTTTTTGTGCCCTTAATTGTCCTTACTGACCTTCCACAAAAGTACTGCTGGATGACTACAAGAGCATCCTGGCACTGCAAAACAAGATGTTATCTGCCACTGATACTAGCACCCAAGCCTTATGATCTAACATGTGTAGGCTGTAGATCGGCTCAATGTCCACTTTTAGAATCATAAGGTCGTTTCCGACATCCTTAAATAACACCTGACCAACTTCATCAATGTGTAGATACTGAAACGCCTCTGAGCTTTTCAAATTGTTCATCACCTTACCATTACAGGCTAATGCCGGGTTTCCACCAAAATTACCTGGAAATTTTTCATTTATTTTAGACCTATACATGTTGCTTTCTGCATTTCCACCGCGGTCAAAAGTACCATGAAGATTAGGCAAATAGTCTGGTGACATAGGTCTGCCTGCATTTCTCAATAAAAAGTACGCAAATTTTGGACATCCTCTGTAATTTAGACTTTGTGAGTTCGACTCAGGAGTTTCCGGTAATTCTGAAAACAGCAGCATATTTGATAACATCAGTCAGCTCGCCTTGGCTACTGCAATTTTACTCACTGTATATTTACAATAAGACAAAATATGATATCAAACACCACTTCCTCCTTTCGTTTTCATTTAAACATATTACTATATTAATTGAATAAAGATCAAAGATTACCTGTTAGATTTAACAAATCATATTTTATGTAAAAAGAGACATCAGGGCCAGCGGCAAATGTTAGAAGGACTAGCCTAGTCGAGACATTTTTAAATAGGCATGGTCTTTATAAATAAACTGCATTTGAAAACAACTGAAACAACATACAGAACTAACAAATATTTCTACTGCATCACATAATAATTGCTGTTAATAATATTCATCGTCTGGTTGACAACGTCTTGTATTAATTTTTTAGAAAAATCCTGTCATATGCACATAAACTGACAGTCACCACTTATTAGCTACTACTAAATATTATAGAAACTTAATTTTCTGTAAACTTGCTTTGTAATGATTTGTATCGTAAAAAGCGCTATACAAATAAACTTGAATTAAATTTGTTTTAATTCTCACCTGAAATACTTTTTAAACTACACAATAACAGTAATATTTTACTGGAGTACCAGCCCAAAGTCACTAGTTCCTGGGTAAAGTTCCAGCGGTGGAACTTAAGTTACTGAATCTACAAAATAAATAAAAATGCTACCATATGTGATAAGAGGCCATCGTCCCAACCATCTACCACAGAGGGTAAAGGTACTGTTATTTCACCCTTTTTAAGTTTAAGCTGTTTTCCCACATCGTTAGCAAGTTTTGTTCGCTATATCTTGAATGACAGACGGTCAACTGTTGAATGAATGAGAGCCGAGTCCCGCTTGTTTAATTTGAACATGAAAAGGCCCCCGTTTTTTTTATTCAAAGTATAATACTTGAAACATAAAATAAGTGAAAATGGATTTTAAAATAAAAGTGTAAATATCTTTAATTAGCCTAGGCCTTCTCACATTACATCATGTTTCTGTTTACTCGTTTTACAGCATTGCGCATTATAACTAATCACACACGATTCTGTTGAGTTTATGGATGCAATGGCCAATCAGAGGCATTTTTGAGGAGTTTTGTTCAGTGCGCACACTCACGGAATGAATTATTTAGGATTGTCAGGTTTTCAAAACAAATCCTGTAAAATTTTATTTGCTCATTTTCTCCATACTTTACTCGCTGTTTGAATAACTGAAAATTAAAGTGTTATAATTAGTAACTTAAAATGTTTTTAGTAAATTGTGATAACTTTAAATATAAATTGAAATATTTAATGCCACCGCTTGTGGTATTGTTGTCTAAACAGACGAGTTCATGGTGTGTGTAGTTAATAGATTAAGCTACACTAACATTAGGCTACTTTAGCCTTACCCTGCAGTTGGTTCGCTCTCTGTCTGTGTGTAAGAGATTTATTTTTTCTTTGCTTAATGATTGTTTGGTACACCTAATTAACTGATATTTACTTTTTTTACTTTGGAACTGACGATAAGAAAAAACATTCATGTATTTTTTAACTGTGGGGGAGGGTGGGCACCCAAGAGCTATGACACTGGTCTAGAACTACAGTAACATTATGTTTACACAGCACACACAACGCCTCTGCACTTAATCCTGGATTCTCTCAACATGGGAACAGGAGAGATGTCAGTCAATAAATGGGTAAACAAAGTAACTTATGTTACTTACTTGAAATAGTAACTCAGATATTTCATTGTAAATTAAAAAAATAATGCATTCCTAGTAATGCATAAAAGCAATGTATTTACTAGTTACTTGGGAAAAGTAATCAGATTACATAACTCGCGATACCAGGGCTCTACGGTGCGACAGAAAACTACTGCGTGCGACTATGAAAAATTATTTAGGAGCACCACTGCGACTGACCAGATTATCAACATATTTGTGATTGCTATCAAGAGACTTTCAAAGGTTTCTACGTGTTTTTGGGGCATTGAGTAATATATCACAGATATATCTAACGAATCATTTCATAAGCAAAGTAGACAGGGTGTAAATAAGAGATGCATTGGGCAGTGCACAGAGTTTCATTGATTATAAATTTGAGATCACAAACTAAGATGAGTGACAGCTTTTAATGATTTTGTAAATGGGATACTGATTTAATACAACAGTTAAATAAACAAGAAGTTAATATTAAGTGACTAATTTGACTAGAACACTACTGTCTGATTTTGTCGTTGAAAATAGTTAACTAACTGCGTTCACACCGCCGCCGTCGAGTGTCAAACATATTCAATATTGATGTGGACGAAGTATTAAGGTTCTTAACCTAATAATGCATAAAGCACTCTAAAAATACTCTGATGCAAGTAAAATTCCTGCATTGAAAATGTTACTTATGTAAATATAATCAAGTATAGACATTACTTAATGTACGTATAATCAAGAAAATTTGTTTAAAAGCAAACTGGGACTACTATAGCCAAGTATTATTTATTATATCATTAGTACACATCAGCAACTCACCAGAAACATGAACAATCTCAGACACCTTGGTCCACGTATCATTTTTAATAAAAAAAAAAAAAAAATTGATGTCCCTGTACACAAACGGGGACACATCACAGATTACTGCAAACGCGCCACAGTAATAATCAACCCTCTGCTTGGGAACTAATGTGGTCGGAGCTTCCTTTCTTTGGAATCCTCTCAAGCAGTGGACTTCTACGTTCTGATTGGTTGGTGCCCAACCACGTCATAGCTCATTACCATAAATATGCCCTGATTTCAACTCTCCTGGACACTCCTCCCCGGCTTACATTTAAAATGAATGACTTCCGGACACTTTGACGCTGGCGGTGTCAACGCACAGTAAAACACAGTTGAGCCACTGCACATCTCGATTTAAACACAGCAGTATTTTGTTTATGAATGGACGTGCAATTTTAAACTAATCTAGTTAGTCAATGATTCATGATTACCCCATTTATAAAGACAGTCACTTGCTTCATTCCTGAACGAATCAGCCACTTGAAAGAATCAAATGAATGAATGATTCAGTGGTAAAATCAATGACTTTCTGCCACCTGCTGGCAGTTTTAGTTATTTTTTTTTTTATTATATTTTCAGTTATTTAAATTTAACATTTAATATTTCTATATTCATAATTGTACATTTAAAGCATTAATCTGAACATGAATACATTTAATTGCACTCATGCCACCTCTGAGCCACATTAAATGTCTGTATTAAATGTTATATGCAACCAAGTTTTGTGCTAAGCATCTAAATAATGTGTATTGTTAGCCATTGCCTAATTAACTGTTAAATTAAACACAGATGTATTTTTACTGCATGATGTTCTATGACCAGTTTAGCAAATCAGTTTGAGCACATTTTATTTCTTAAAACACAAATAACAATAAATAATTTGAACCTAGGAACCCAGATCACCCTGTCAGGTATTATTGTGCAATAATGAATGACTGTAACATCCCTCAGGGATATTTTAAAATCCCTGAATCACTTCTAATAGGTCTGACTCATCAGTTGATTTTTCACTCTTAAAACATTTGCTCACAGCACTTCTGCATTTTTGACATACAGTTGAAAAGGAAGTGCTCGAATCAAAACAAAAACACGTGGATCATGAGCACATGAAAATGCGTGCAATTATTGTGTAACTCATAACAAGGAAAGCATGGTGTGATTTTTCATTTCTCAAATGAAAATGTTATAGTACTTCACACATTAGTAGTAGTATTTCTATACAATATAAACCAATTGGGTCCAAAATAAATAAATAATTTAACATGAAATCACTTTCCCTTTAAGATCATTTAGGCCTATATTTTGCAACACTGAAATATATATATATATATATATATATATATATATATATATATATATATATATATATATACTATGAGTTTGTTGAAAAGCAACAAGTAACGTAGTCAAAAGCCAAAATCGACAAGGAAAAAAACATGAATGGTGAAGGGGTTAAAAATAAACATTGTGCGACAAAATAACAAGATATGACGAGTTAACGGATGTTTGGAGACAGATCTAATGACAGATGCACAACTGGTGCAAATCAATATCAGATAATCGGAGTGAGATAACTGAGCTGAAGTTTAGCAGGTTGTGTGTGTTTGAGAACATGGTGTCCGTGATATCCGTGGAGACGAAACGTGAGAAAGGGGCAGGACGTTTCTGACCACAGCAGCACGCAGCACACATGCACGCTTTACAGTTCACCATGAGCTGAAAAATACAACTATCCCGGTTAATAAACAGCCCAGAGTCACGCGACTGTCACGACCATCCGAACCCTACTTACTGATGCGGCAGTTGTGTCTGATCTTTGGCCTCGGAGCTCGTGATGCGCTGCTTTTTTTTATTCCTTTGGTATAAAAGTGCTTCTTCCTGGCATCAAAATGGCGAGAATGGAGCGTCGATCACGTGACTCGCTGCAAGTCATGTGACCGGGGACAGTGACATCAGCCAGAAACACCTGCCCCACAGCTTTTTGAGAAATACGTTCTTACGCTCTACTTTTTGTAATTATTTATTCCTTTACTTTATGCTTTGTATGTTTGTACTGTAGTGAGATAAAATACTGATCTGTGAATCAATTTTATTTAGTAAAAAAAAATCGATTTGATAATTATTATTATTAAGTGAAGACCCTTGAAGATGCATCCATATGAATTGCATAATTTTGCATGTTTTTATTTATTTATTATTATTTAGTTCAATTAACATTATAATTGTTTTTTTATTATTATTACATTTGTAGCCTATATGAATTAGATATACATTTCAAACATATGTTATCCATCATAACCCGAGAAGATCATTCAGTGTGACTATTTAGTCTATTTCTGTCTTCAGTTAAAAATAAAGCCAAATATAAAATATGCATTTTGACTGAAATGTTATTTGATTAAATATTATAGCTTATGCACTTTTAAACATTTCCATTTTGTTATTATTAACTTTTGTTTGTAATAGAAACCTTCTTTTTGGACCATTTATCAATAAATCTTCTGTAAATACTGCAGATGTCACGATGCGTGGCTTTCAAAGCTTCATATTTAGAGACATGCCAAAAGAAGTCGGGCCCTCAGCACATCCAGTGACCAAAACACAAGATGAGAGAGGCAAACCTTACATTCCCCATCACTGGAGCTAACTGAAGAAAATGATCTTGTTCACGCTGGAAGGATGACAGAAAACTTATACTACAGTCAACATTTGAAGTGGATCAAGTTAATCAAAATTGTCCTAAGACAGTCAAGAACGCATTTTGGTTTTAGGTTTTAGCACAACTTTGCTTAACTTTTTTTGATTATGTTTTATAGTTTGGGAGGAGCACTTAGCTCTTAGTTCTTTGACCATTTTCTAGCATCCTTCCACCACCCCATCCCCATCTCTGTGCAACTAAATATTTAATTTCAGAATCAATATCTTTGCTTGTTTACCATTATAAGTAAAATGCATTTATAATCATATGTATATAATTAAGATGACATATAGTATATCACAAGTCAAGCATGTGTATAGAACACACAATAAAAGCCCTTTCAGCCAATAAAATCACAAGTGTGGAAGCTTAAATATAGAATATATATATATATATATATATATATATATATATATATATATATATATATATATATATATATATATATATATATAGAATATATATATATATTTTTTTTGGTGTACCTACTGAAACAGCATGTGAATTCAGCTGCAGATAGTGTTTAGAATTAGTGTTTTAGTGACTGTCTTATAGCTAACAATGTAACTGTTTATTATTCAGAAAGAGTAACTGAACAGTCCTCATCACCACTACACAGAATTTTAAATACAAATGCGTATAATTTCATTATTGTAGAACTGTCTTTGCAGTGCTCTTGAAACAACCAATCAGATTCAAGGAACCAAAAACTAGTGTTTGCCCAATACAGAGTAGAAATTAAATATACTAAATAGTTTAATAAATTAGTATATTTCATAAATAAATAGAAATTGTTTCATAAGTTAAAAGGAAAGAAGGTCTCAAATAATCGTGTGTACTTAACCTGTCACACCATCATGGACTCTGTATTTTGCACTGTTTCTCGCTGCTTTTTAGTGTCATAGTTATTCATTTGATTTTATCAGTTGAGGTGTGTGTCTAGTTATCTTAACTATTTATGTTCTCTTCAGTTTGAGTTCAGTGTTGGGTCTTAAGTTAATGAAGAGTTGTGTTGGACTGGTTCTCTTTGAGGATTCTGCATTATAGATTATTAAAGTCTGTTGGAACTTCAGCTTCATTGTCCATTTGATCACCAAACAAACTCATGACATAAAGTAGGAAATGTGAACACTGCATATAATGGCATCAAGATCTGGTTAGACCAGGCATTTGTCTATTTTTCTTTGTGCCAGGTAAAAGGGATCCACCTGAAAAACTAGAATTTCAAAACTACAGTAGATCATAGTCTTCAGGAGAAAAAATAAAATAAAATAATTGATTATTTTTAAGAAAATTACATCAGGCTATCTTGTGAATCAGAAGGAAAAGAACTGATGTAGGATGATTATTATTATTATTTTCTTTTTTATTATTATTTTTTTTTTTTACAGTTCAAAGCATGACAGATTAAATGACAGATATGCATTCAGTTGGTTGTCAGGATGTGACATTTTCGAAGGCAGAATTCAAAGGCAAATATTGCTTTATTAAAATGCTTGGAAGGAGACAAAATTAAATATGGTTAGCCACAGTGTAGAACATTTAAAAGGCTTTAAAAAAAAACTTAACAAACAATATGATAATAATGTTCACCAGGACAGTAGATCAGGAAGTCATACAAACCCATCCACTTCACGTACAGCAAATAAATTGAAGTAAAAATAATAAAGTGCCAAATATGGGTTTAAAAAAGGTCAGTGTCAAAACATTTAAGCACTTGCATTGGTTCACAGGTTCGTTTCTCAGTTTTATAAATTAAGTGTGAATGTGAACAGGTGTGATGGCACGGATGGCACCAACCCTCAAGCTGAGATCAGAGTGTCATTCTGCCTGTGAACAGATCAGCAGTCTTACAAATCTGCTGAAAAGTTCACGCAAACTTTGCAGTACTGGAAACAGTTAACAGTTAGACTCACTTTAAAAGTAATTATGTGAGCAAAATCATAATAAGTGTGCACTCTTTCATGCAATCCAAAATAGCTTCTTATAATGCGGTGCTAAATGGATAAATAGCCAGTGCATTAAAATCCAAAGAGAATTTAGTCTGCTCTCCAAACAGCAACCCTTTGTTCGTGTGATGATTACAGGCCTCTGTCACATATCCCTTGCTGCAAGTGAAATATGAATTAAATTATCTCTAAAAGAGAGAAAGCGAGAGAGTAATAAGAACACATTTGTGGCATCATTTCATGCCACACGGAATAAGATTTGGTCTCCAGACTCACCCGGCCCCGGTGATGCACGATTCCAGAATGGACACCGCTGAGGTCAGTGAGGCGAGAGGAGGGGCACACTAATGCACACTTTGGATTTATTGTTTTAATTAAGTGCTACGGCATTTCATCATAAACTGTTTATGGACACAAGTCCACCAGTGCAAGCTATTGTGCGAGGGGAGGAAGTCGGGGGAGGAATAAAACAGCATGTTTTGTTTGAAAACCATTTAAGTCCTCTGCTCGCCAAAGAAGCTGACAAAGTGTTTCATATATTTGATACATTAAGTATGTTTTGACATGAATAATAGTTGACTAACGCCCTTATAGCCACAGGTCAGATGTGGCATTGCACAGCCCCCCACACATTCGAATGACTCCAGGTTGTTGTGTTTATTTATCTAACTCCTCTGTGTGTTTTCCAGATGACACACATGCTGGAGAGTAGATATTGACGGCAGCCTAAATGTGACAGTTGTGTTCGTTGGATGACGTGCGAGGAAATACGAGTTGTTCTTGCAGCTCCTGGCCAAATTCACCAAAGAACTGTGATGGAGTAAAGAAATAGCATTGATGTATTATTAAATGTTTTGAAATGACGTGTAGGGGGTGATGGGGTGTAAAAAATATATGGGGCGACTGAATCTGTCTGAAACAAGCTAAAGTAAATAAATGTGCAGGTCATTCGCCGTGCATTATGCATTTAAATTGAGCAGCATAGGGGTTGCTTTTGGTGCTTGAGCCCTCTTGTCTGTGTGTTGTGGGCAAATTTAATGCCTCGCCTCGCAACAGCACCACAGCACTTGGTCAAATAGCACATCTGTCTTGTTCTTTGTGATTTCATTAGCTCTAATATCTGCACTTCCTATTACCCCAGCTGCCTCTCATTCAAAGGCACACAGGCTCTCTTCTCTAATGCAGAGTGACACGCGATATACTTTCACTCACACATTACGTGTTAGCCCGGAGCAAGGCCGCCCGCTCCTTTGAAAATGTTGGAATTAGGTTATTTCTATTGAAGTATTAAAGCAATTCTTCAATTTAAGCCATTATTTCATCATTTATTTTCTCACTTTCCCTGTGTTTTATTCCAGACTGCAAGTGTGATTGAGAGGGAAACAGCGATTAGGGTTCCCATAACCCCCTCATTATCATCTCTGCCCAAACGGAGCTCTGAGACTGATGTACTTTATGAGGATGACATGATTATAAGACAACAATCTGTTTCATTTCTCTAATATCTCAACAACACCAGTCCGAAGGCAAGAGATTTTGTGCTGTGACTTTTGTCCTTTTCATAATGTAGTAAAGGTGATGGACAGTTTATTCTTATTGGTATACTACACTTACAAATAAAGTGCAATGATATTACCAAGGTATTTTTTTTTTTTTTTGCACATGGCACCATAGTAATAAACCAATATCATAAAACCATAAAGTATGAACTATTCATTAAGCTGTATGTCCATTGAGGTATATATTGCCTATTACCTCAGAAAATCTAGCCGTTAACATTTCCTTTTAACGGCCACATTAACACTGTATGACAGATTTTTGCATTTACTTTTACTTTCACTTTCATTTTTATTGCATTTTTTTCTTTTTTCTTTAAAATATTCACAAACTTGCATACCATGTCATGAACAATCTGATATTCTGATTCACAAATATGTGTAAATGTGTGTGTTGTGTCATTTAAAAACCTTTTCTAAATGATCTCGATCGTGATCTGTGATGTGAAATGGGTGCCGCCATGTTTGTTCGCGCTGCAGTTCTGAGGTCCTGAGGTCAGTCAGATGTACAGCATGTGAATTCATCAATCTCTCCTGAAATACAAGTAAAAAGTGGCCGTTGAACTGGGTGAAGAATTGAGTGAACGTTATAGTTAATTACATGGTCTGTATCTGATATCAGTTAAACATTCTGGCAAATTAAATTTAAATATCGATACTTTTAGTTTTCCTTTCTCTTTGGACTGTTACAAGCTCTTGTTGCATAAAGAAGATCTGTAAAGTTGAAAAGACTGAAGTCTCAAATCCAAAGAGAGATTCTTTATAAAAGTTAAGGCTCGTTCAAACCCCACTAAAATGGCTCATTCTAAAATACCGCTAAATGTCTACGACATGATGTGGGAAGAGATGGCATCAACACATCTCAAAAAAGTTGGGACAAGGCCACGTTTTCCACTGTGTGGCATCCCCTCTTCTTTTTATAACAGTCTGCAAACATCCGGGGACAGGGGAGACAAGTCGCTCAAGTTTAGGAATAGGACTGTTGTCCCATTCTTGTCTAATACAGGCTTCTAGTTGCTCAACTCTCTTAGGTCTTCTTTGTCGCATCTTCCTCTTTATGATGCGTCAAATGTTTTCTATGAGTGAAAGATCTGGACTGCAGGCTGGCCATTTCAGTACCCGAATCCTTCTTCTACGCAGCCATGATGTTGTAATTGATGTGGTCTGGCACTGTCATGTTGGAAAATTCAAGGTCTTCCCTGAAAGAGTCGATGTTTGGATGGGAGCATATGTTGTTTTAGAACTTGGATATACACCTTCCAGCATTGATGGTGCCTTTCCAGATGTGTAAGCTGCCCATGCCACACACACTCAAGCAACCCCATACCATCAGAGATGCAGGCTTCTGAACTGAGCGCTGATAACAACTTGGGTTGTCCTTGTGCTCTTCAGTCCGGATGACATGGCGTCCCAGTTTTCCAAAAAGAAATTCAAATTTTCATTCATCCGTCCACAGAACAGTTTTCCACTTTGCCACAGTCCATTTTAAATGAGCCAAGGCCCAGAGAAAACACCTGAGCTTCTGGATCATGTTTAGATATGTCTTCTTTTTTGACCGATAGAGTTTTACCCGGCAACGGCGAATAGCACTGTGGATTGTGTTCATTGACAATGTTTTCTGGAAGTATTCCTGAGCCCATGTTGTGATTTCCATTACAGTATCATTCCTGTATGTGAAGCAGTGCCGTCTAAGGGCCCGAAGATCACAGCATCCAGTATGGTTTTCCGGCATTGACCCTTATGCACAGAGATTGTTCCAGATTCTCTGAATCTTTCGATGATATTATGCTATTTATGTAGATGATGATTAAAAACTCAAACTCTTTGCAATTTCTTTTACACCCAATCATGTTGCCAATTGACCTAATAAGTTGCAAATTGGTCCTCTAGATGTTCTTTATATGTAAAGGTTTGGGAACCCTTGGTTCTTAATACTGTGTGTGGTTTATATAAAGTTAGCTCTTTGCATGCTTTTTTGGCAATCTATTGAGTTTTTATTTTTTTATTTATTTACTTATTTATTTATTTCAATTATTTTATTTTATGCTGCAAAGAGGACCAGTGACCACTCACACACTGCAAAGTTTCAGGAGTGAAATCTGCATGTAAACACAGCATTCGCTTGATTGATAGTGATAAGTGTCATGGTCTTTTCATGATCCTGTCTCTCTCTCCGTCTCCTTCTGCTGGTTTCTTTTCTCCTTTTCCCCTCACTCTCCGTTTCTGTTTCACAGCTGTCTCCACTTCCCATTATGATAATTTCCCTCCACCTGTTTCTCATCCTGCCTCATTTTCATGGCTACTTCTACCCTCTCGTTTTCTTGTCTCTTTGTCAGATTATTATCACCTATCAGCGTCGGTCATTGGCGTCTGCACATTCAGTGTTGTCCTGTCCTGTCCTGTCCTGTCCTGTCCTGTCCTGTCCTGTCCTGTCCTGTCCTGTCCTGTCCTGTCCTGTCCGGGTTTTGGTTAGTAGATCACAACCACTGCTGGAATTACTCTGTGCTCACTATTTGCACCCACAGAACCTTACCTGCTGTATAACGCCTCGGCCTTCCCGATCTGCGAGCACCTACCGCTGGCTCCTCCGTGAGCTCTGTTAAGCCTCCGCCTCACCAGTCTGCTGGTCGTCCCTGCCACAGAGGTCATCTGAGTTTGTTTGTACAACCCAGTCTATGGGTCTTCCTCTGTTTCATCCATTTCTCCCACGCCTTTGTTGGATTTACCTGTGGCTTGACTTTGTTTAATTAAAGACTATTATCATTGCTCTCGCACTTGAGTCCTCTCTTTCTTCAATCACATCACAGATAACCACAAAGGACGGGACAAATATGTGTCAAAATACTGTACATTTGCATTAGGGGATAGAACATCCTTACTAATTTAATTTCAGAAGCAGCCTCAGTGATTTGATCCTGGAACAGGGCCTGCCTAAGTATCTGGAGAAATGTAATTTTTATGTCTATTTTAAAATCATACTTTAAAGTCATGCATTTGGCTCTCAATCGAACTGGAGAAGAATTATTACTAATATGATCAAACAGAAATTGTGAACTTGAAGTTTTATTTTCAGTATAAATTTGTGCATTTTGAAAATGTTTATTAAGTAATAAAAACTCATAAACAAAAATCGAAAAACAATTCAATAGCCTGTTTTACTTTTTCGTGCAGCAGTTTGTGTGTACCTGTATATGGTTCTAATTTTAATTTTGGTTTTCAACATAGCATTTAAAAATACAATGGTTTATTACATAAATGAATGCAAAAATACACGGACCCATCAAATGCATATTTTACGTCAAATGGTTTGAAAAAAATCTGTCTATGAATGAGAAATGCTAAAGTTGTGTTGTGTGATGTGTGACTCTGTCATTTTGTGTGCATATTTGTGCCTAATGGACAATTCTGTTCAGATTTAAGAGAATGATGTTGATAGGCCCTGAGGATCTAGTGATCCAAACTCTGTCTCATGGTATCACTCACTCCATCCCTAATCTGACACAAACATTGCATCATTAAACTGCTGTTCGTCTTCAAATCTACAACAACTGTAGTGCCTGTCTCCTCTTCTGTCACCCTGCCCTCATCACCACATCTCCACAAATCCACAGTGGCATTGCCTTCTCACTGAGTTGAGTTCTGCTCTCTCTCTCTCTCTCTCTCTCTTTCTCTCTCCTCTGCCACTCACTCAAAAGGTCAAGATCGTTTTTTTAAACGCAAAACAACGTGATTGATTTGATTATCTAAGAAAACAAAAACAAAAAAAAACTTCACTTCACCGACCTAATCTGTAATTTTAAAAGTGTCCAATGGGTGGCGGTACAGGTCTACGAGTGTGGCATCAGCTTCTACAAGCCTAGATTGGGATTCATTTATAACCTCTTTGGTCCAAACACAAGTACACCTCTGTATTTATAGTTATGTGTTACTTGCACAATAACACACAGTATTTGTGTGCCACACAAGGTCAAAAGAAGACAAAGATATATATATATATATATATATGTTTTTTTTGTATATTCTCCTATTTTCTTTCTTTTTTTTCATGGTAAATTGATGCGATCCATCTGACCATGTGACTCCTGGAGCACACTCCCCGTGTGACCACTGAGGGCTAGAATTGAATCTTAGGTTATTAGGCAATAAGGGACAATGTATGTCTTCCACTTTGCCTAGGAGAACAAACAAAATGTCAAAATGTACACCCCTCCATTTCTCTCTCTCCCCCCCTTTTTTTTTTTTTGGTCTCCCATACCTGCACTCTAAAATATGTAAGAAAACATTTTCAGCTCGCCGTTGGTCCCTCTGACTCCATTATTCAGCTTCCCTGTAAGATTTCCTTTTCTATAGCAGCTATAACAAGTGTGTTTGGATTGCCTCTACTTGGCTTTCATGCTCTGTCTCATGCGGGATTTATGACTTATATAGGATGGTTTTGATGACATTTAAAACCATATAGGTTTTTTTGTATCACAAACAAAACAGCAACAAAACAAACAAAATTATAAATAAAACAAATATTTTGGAGTATGTTTTATAAGAAAATACTGTTTTAGTTTTTTGCTTAAAAATACACACACACACACACACACACACACACACAAATGAATAAAAATATAAAATATAAAATTGTATGTATTTATTTCCATCCTAAGTGCCTAATTCTCACAGTTACATAGCCAAGTTACAGTTTGATTTGATTGTTCAGGCATGAAATACCATTTATTTCTTTAGGTGGTAAAATTTATTATTGGTCGGTTGCACAAAATGAAATAAATAAAGGCATGAATGAAGGAATAAATAAATAGTGCAGAGTTTCTGCACAGGTGTCTGTATTAATACTTGCATTTGTGGTATTATGCTTAGGACTTTCTATTCCTCAGCTGTCATTAATATGAGCCTGGGTTCAACTGAAAGCGTGTTAGTGACAAATTGTATCCATAAGCCATACAGCCATTGGGCTCTTGCCACAGTTGGCCTCTAACGACTGATCTTGGACCAGGTTTTGGTGAAGGGCCTTGTGTAATCTCAATCAGTATGGGAGAAAAGCACTTAAACTGGATGACATGATCTGCTGACATTAACACAAAGTGCACATTGTTTTTTTTTTTTCTTTTAGCCTCCCAAAGGTCTTTGATTTTTAGAGGAGGGATGTTTAAGGGTAAAAAGATTCTGTGTCCTCCGTACAGTGAAAAGCGTTTTGAATCGACTTGAATTTACTGCCAGCTGTGACAGATCTGAATCTAAATGAACTCAGTTATGTCTCACTTTCATATTGCAAATACTCAGAAATAGGATGTTTGTAAATAGCACAGCTTTTCTTCTGTAATGAATGCAGGTGTGTAACGGGGACTCTGACCGGGACAATGCTGCAGAAAGTTGTGCGCTATTTGAACATTTCTTGTGAATCTCCTTAAATACACATCATTAACACATCAAAACAAGTCTGGCCAGCTAATAAACATTTATTTATAGCAAATTATGGCCTAATGTATCAAGCTAACAGCATGCAGCAACTAAGATTTATACACAACATTCCAACATTTATTACATTTACTTATAATCTATCCAGCTGAGCACTTTTTTGTACAAACCTGATCTTTTTTTATAGATTACACTTTATGATAAAATATGTTACATTAACAACATTCTGTGTGTTTTTGCTTTTGTAATTTATGCTCTCAATAAAATGTGTTTATTAGATTGATGGATGTAATTAAATGGTGGAGTTTTAAGTGCAATATTCACCTAATGTAACGGAATAACGTGTGAAGATATGGGCTTGTAAAATGGGAATTATGACACAAGTCAAGGTGTCAGTGTTTTCTCTGTGGTAAATTTGTCAGTTAAATAGATGCACGGACATCCAAAACGACACACCCTTTGTACTCCAGAACAGATACGCAACCATTAGATGCACTTCTGATGTTTATTATTATTATCATGAGATTCAAAGATTTTAAAATGCTGTTTAAAATGGTAATAGTAGCGTTGGAATGATGTGCATACTGTATACACACAGTATTATAAATCCAAAGTTGAAAGAAAATTAGGGTTGGGTAAGATTGCGATTTTTTAGATTTTCTTTGAATGTTTTTAAAGAAGTTGCTTATGTTCGCCAAGGTATTTATTAGAAAATAAGATATAATAATATTTTATTTATGTGATAGCAAAGCTGAATTTTCAGCAGCCATATTCCAGTTTTCACATGTGCTGATTTGGTGCACATTAAAGAAACATTTCTTATTAGTATAATTATTGTTTTCACAGTTGAGTGCTGCATTTTTTTTCAGGATTCTTTAATAAACATATTTGGAGTAAAATTTTATTTTTTTATAGATTTAATGCATCATTGCTAATTAAAAGTATTTATTTCTTTAACTAAAGAAATAAAGAAATAATAATCTATAATGTAGGCCTATATAATGTGTTCCAGTCATTGCTGATTGTGTACAGTGTCTGCTCCTCGAACAGATCTTGTAAAGCCCTGCTGCTTTATTCACTTTAAACAAACTCTGCTGTTTTGGGAAAGGAGCACAGCGCGTCTCAGGACCCCACAAACAGAGGTTTACTCTATAAAATCTCAGAGCCAATCCTGCTGGTTGTCAAGGCCAGATACATTTATGGACAAGGGCGGCACACAATCTTGAAGCCTTTGTCCACAAGTGAAGAAAATATGGTTTCAGTTGGTGCTTTCCGGTTATGATTGATTATAGGCAGAGAAAGTCCTCTGTACTAATTTCATCAATGTTGACAAAATAAATAAAGAAAAGAAAAAAAAAGGCCCCATAAAATGTTGTTTTCCAGTGTCTATCTTGTTGGGTTATTTTCTCTATTTCTTTATTTTGGGAGAGTGTCAGGGAAAATTAATGTAATTAACTCACCCTGAGGCAGAGTGTTGCACTTGAAGTTTGTCACCCTGAAATTCTGTTATCTTGGAATGAAGGAGAAAAACACAATCACCCTCTCTGCTGTTATTTCTCCCCTCTCATATTGAATTTTTGCTCAGCGCTTGAATGTCTTGAAGAGGCACCGATGTTGCTGTCAGAGCTTCAGCTCTCATTCGGTCTAGAGAAGGTGATGTGTGCGCCAGCTCAGCTGAAATCACTGCTAATGCGTCTTAATGAGTAACGCTGACTGTCGCTTATGATTTGCTGTAGATATGTTCAGTGCTACTTCGTCATTTGCTTAACGTCTCTGTGGTGGAAGGAATCAAGCAAACCATAAGTATCATCACCACATGAACTGAAGTTATTTTGGGTGTCCAGCGGAGAAGATTCATCAGCAAATGCACTCTTGATGTTTCTCAAATGACGAGGAACTAGTCCTCCATATGACATCATAAAGCAAAGACCCGTCCTGCAGCAACCTCTGATGTGACAAAACAAAGTGTTGAACATACCTGTGCTGTTAAACTTCACAAAGCATATTTCACTTTGAAAGTCCCGGTTGCACAGCTATATGACAGATGACTGCACACTGCATAAGGTTTCTGTAGCACATTAGTGCATATGGAGATGCAGACCTGGAATCAAACTCAGCAGGCAGGTAGATCTTTAGGAACAGGACTGAACACATTGTATTCAGGATTTCGCTGCCAAACAGTGTGAGGAGGAAATTGCTCATTTTGATGCAGCTGGGTTTTTGTGTTGTACATATAGCAGTGACCTTGTTCCTCTGCTTTTTGTGTTCAAGTCCATTAGCCTGAGTCACCGCCACACATCTGCCATTCACTGTAACCCTAAACCTTTAATGCACATGGCAGCATGATTTACATTAAGAGCTGGACTGGGCCAACATGACCTCTGAACCAATGACCTCTCTGTGCAGGCTTTGTCAGATGCCTTAATTTGACATCACCTTTCTAAAATTACTAACATTAGCAGCAATACTAGCAGTAATAGATCTCAAAGAGCTCTAATCTGCAATGCTGCCTTAAGAGAATAGTTCACCCAAAACTGAACATTCTGTCATTGTTGTTCCAAACCTGTATGACTTTCTCTGGCAACACTTTAAAATAAGGTCCTAGTTAATGCTAGTTAATGCATTAACTAACGAACAACACATTTGTTATTGTATTTATTAATCTTTGACTAATGCTTGTTTAATAAAACTGCAACTTTATTGTTAGTTCATGTTCTACTAAATAATACAAACAGATACATACTTTTGATACTTACAATGTAGTAGTCAATGTTCAAATGTTTATTGAATGGTTTAGAAGTATTTTTCATAAACATAGTTCATGTTAACTAATGTTAACAAATGAGTATTGGATAATGTTACCTTAGATATTTTGTGAAAAATATGGGTGAGCAAATGATTTTTGGGTGAACTATCCCTTTAAAGAACCTTTTTTCTTAGTGTGAACTAACCTACTGAGTTGTGTAAGGGATGTTACATAAAAATATTGTGTTTTATTAATGTTTACAGCTCTAAATGTATATATATATATATATATATATATATATATATATATATATATATATATATATATATATATATATATACACACACACACACACACACACACACACACACACACACACACACATATATATATATATATATATATATATATATATATATATCTATTTATATCTATCTATCTATCTATCTATCTATCTATCTATCTCTCTCTCTCTCTCTCTCTCTCTCTCTCTCTATATATATATATATATATATATATATATATATATATATATATATATTAGTGCACTAATATGTGTGATTCTACAATACATACATTTTAAGTTATTATGAATAATTGGTGCATTCAATTTTATTAATTATTTAATATGAAGGAGAATAACATAGGGATAAAATTACTTTCCTTTGAAAACGAGCACCATTTCAGCACAATTTCATTGATCACAGTTCTAGTCTGATAAAGCACTGATGAAGGCTGATATATCATTGTCAGAGATGAATTCATTCAGGGCCATTAAGGACTATAAACCTCAGAGGCTTATTTGAGGCCAACCTTGTTCTAACCTTTGACCCCTGAGGCTGTATACCCGACCACACATCCTGACCCTCACTCCATCTGCCATTGTGGTGTATATACCATTTCAATTCAGCCAGTCTCTAGCGGGCTTTAAAACAGCACTGTGTGTAATTACACTATAGCAAAGGCAATATGTAGGGCATTGCCTAACTACAGGCTTTAAGTTTAATTAGCACTTAATTACAGACATTGCTTAACTGGTTATCCAGGAGGACTTGCAGACATTAGAAGCATGTAGATGGAAAGATATGGAGAAAATATGGTGACGCAAAGCTGCGGTCCTACCATTAATGCTGGAGTTTTAGAGAAACAGCAAAACTGCAATTTAATGAATTTGTTATGTGTGGGTGAGCAGTATAGACTTATAGAAAAAAAAAATATATATATTTCATGTTATTTTGCGGAGGCATAACTATGAGGCATTATTTTAAAGTGTTGGTCAGTGCCTCACACCAGCATATGAGAAGTGTAAGAGTGTGTTATGTTATACTGGGGGCTGAATGATGGGAGTGTGTGGGTGTGAGCGGCGAAAGAAACACAAAAGGGGTGCAGGACTGAATGTCATCCTGAAAATAATGTAAATTAATTGGCCGGTGAAAATCAGAGAGGAAAATCTGCCCTGCTAGTAATTAGGTTCCAGGTTAGTAATGACTGGATTCAGAAAAAGGCAGTTTCCCCGTTTATTTTTTTATCTTTTTGGTGAGACTTAATTTGTCGTAAAAAAAAAGAAGAAGAAAAAACAGTATTTTTAAAGGGCACCTAAACCTGGGTATTAATTGGGGTGAGTGGACGGGCTACAAAGCATTGTTGGAGATTTTTGTACTGATGCTGCTTATGTGTATGCATTGTTCTGAAAATGAGAATTTTCAGTTAATTAAACTAAAGGCAATTTGTTTAATAAAATAAAATGTAAAAAGTATTGCACAAGTAAAATTACATGAAAATGTATATAATATATATTATATATATGACAAATATAAATATGACATGTATCCAAACATACACCATGAGTTGATCTAAAAACATATCTTGGTATTTTGATTAATAGCCCATTTTCATTTTTCTCTCGGCATTGTAGACATAGGACTGATATAGTATCCCATGGTCTCACTCTCTCTCTCGGAGTCTGTGTGTGTGTGTTTGTGTAAGAACACCCAAAGAGAGAACTTATAAAAAATATTGGTTTAAAATTTACTTTAAATAACAAATTACATTAATTCAATATTAGAACTAACTGTTATAAAGTTTTATGTTAAGACACACTGTGTGCTCCCTGAATTTACTGATCATTTAAATTATTTTACTTCAAAGAATATTGACAGATTTACTCGTATTTCAAGCTATAATTATTATAATTTCATTTATTTTTTTATTTTTTCAAAACTTTCACATACATTTTTTAAATAATAAACATAATATGAAAATTTTATATGAAACTAGAATTTGAACTTACTGAACATAAAAATATTTAGGACAACTGAAAATGTAGATTTGACACGGTCAGCTAAAGAAAAGAATGCATTTGTGACTAGGCCCATGTGTGTTCCAGAAACAGGAAATACAAAAAGACAGTTAAAGGTGGATAGCTGTTAACAGATATTTCTCTAAATTAACTGTTCGTGTCAAATTCCAGGCAGTACTGCAGAATTCTAACAGATGGCGCTCTCTGTCATATCTCAGTCCTCCACCATACTTTCTGAGAGCGCCTGATTCGCAGAATGTAAGTCTTTGTTTGCACTCTTTCACTTCCGACAAAACATCAGCAGATCAACAGCACCTTTGAGTTTCAGGTGACAGGAACCATATAGAAGTAGGACAAACTTCGTTCGATAAGTATTTATGTGTCGGAACATATTTGCATAGGATTCAGGATTTTAAAACATTTTTTTTTTTTTTTTGCCTCATTCATCCCCTTTTCTCTTTAGATTTCTTCGGCCATTCAACATTAGCATTTAGATGTGCTTAATTTGGCATCATTGCTCTAGTGAAAGCAGAGACCTGGCAGGCATGTGATACTTACATAACTTTAATCAGTCTCTTCATCAGAGAAAAGGGCAAGTGGGTGAGGAAGAGAGGGAGAAAATGGCTTCAGTGGCTGAAAAACAGCTAGAAGAGAAGCTTCTGATGTAGCACTTGAAAGTAATGGCAAACATTTGACATCCTGCAACTTGGCTGTCAATGAAAGCCAGGTGTGTGATGTCAGCTGGCAGATCATACATGGTTAAAGTCACGGCGCACTCTCCATTGCCTTGTAGACCTCTGTTTGTCAATCATCTCGTACTACACCTTCACCTCACCAAGAATGGCAACAAAAACACTTTGTTGTGGCAGGCACACAGTTTACTTCTGCTAATATAAAGATACCTTTTTCTTGAAATGTCTAGGAAGCTAGTGGCTAACTGTAGTTTTCTTTCATATACCATGAAAGAGAAACTTACTGCTCAGAAGTTAGCTCATGCGACTTAATGTAGTTCTCAGTTGTGCCTCAGATATCTTCTCCAGAATAGATGTGAATAAGACACTGTTGAGATGTAAGAGTACTCTCAAAAAAAATAAAAAAATAAAAAGGTACAAAAGCTGTCACTGGGGCAGTACCTTTTCGGTACTAATATGTACACTTTAGGCACTTGTATATATCTTCAAGGTACCGATATGGACACTTTTAGTACAAAATTGTGCCTTTTTAAAAGATATCACCCCATGGACAGCTTTTGTACATTCTTTTCTGAGAGTATGTAGATCAGTAAAATGAGTATGGGTAGTATAAGACAGAAAATTTGGTCTTAAAATAATTGAATAAATGTTTTTCAAAGTTAAGTTCCTGACATTAATACAGATTTCTTGTGACATTGTTGAGATCAATTTTGAAAGTCTAGAAGAGACATTGTCTCATTTTCAGAGATTACATTAATCTGAGGTTACAAGGGTCTATTTCTAAGAAAAAAAAGAAAGAAAAACTTACAGGCAGGAGTCTATATTTGTCCTCCTTTACCATTTAGATCTTTTAGATAATTTTGACTATTTTTTTTAAACAGTTTCCTCAAACTAAGTGTTTTTAAACTTTTTAGTTATTCAAAGTTAACAAAATTTGAATCTAAGAAGTCATGGAAAAAAAAAAAGTCACATCTTGGTGGATTGCGGTCAAAAATGTATGATCGAATGGGATTTAGCATTTTAGAAGGGGTAGATCTACCCCCCCCCCCCACACGCACTTTAATGGTCAAATGTTTACCTAAATATATGAGAAACTGCGATCATCTGAAACAACATAATGATAATGTTGGGAATCTGATACTGTACGTGTGATGTCTCGCTCAAGTGTTTCTGGGAATAGGGCTTTCATATTCACAGATGCAGGAGAGAACAGATAAGATGAGTGCATCCCCCACTTTAATTGAGAATGATGGAGAAAAGGGGAGATGAATGAAAGGGGAAAGACAAGGAATGATAACCTGTACTTGCCTTCATGCATTCATTGAGATAATTAGAGAGAGGGACAGCAAAGAGGTAGGAGCATCAGGAATGTGGCATCTCTGCTGAAATACCGCTTATGTCGCTAAGCCGGTGACTTTGATTGACTGCCTTATTTAGATTGCTTCTGTTCTGCTGCTGGTGCAAATATCTCTTCCTAATTATTTTGGTAAAATACATAAGCAAGCAATTATTTTGCTTTAGGCAGTTACTTCAAGTTTAAGGCTCCGTGATGTGATCAGTAATAGATATCATCTTGTCATATTATCTTGGGTGTTTTTGATATTGAGAAGGGTGGTTTTTAGTTTCATGTCATGTTCATAAATTTACACACACACATACATTCCATAAATATTTATCTTTTCACAACTTGTTATATAGCAAGTGTATACAGTGTAATCCGACTTTAGCCATTAATATGTATATAAGAAACATGTCACAATATCTTTAGAGCCCTATTCGGACGGGACTAGTTTTACAGAGGGTCGTTAGAGAAATCTGCATTTCACAGACGTACTTGGTGATTTTAATCCCGTGAATCTGCCACGTCTGTGTTTTTCTCACACAACCTCTGTGATAATTCCAGAGCAAATTACCTACCGTTTTTCAGCAAACTCAGTGATCCTCTGAGAAAACTAATCCCGTCCGAATGCGAATGTCTGTGATTGCCGGTGATATTTTATTTCACAACGCGTTTCCTTGTGTATTTTGGCCAACGTGAATTACCGTAGATGCTCTTACCGCGTGGATGTTTGATATATTTGCTTAGCGGCAAATAAATAATAATACAAAAATAATACAAATAATAAAATCAAGAGCAAGATCGCGTAAACTGTTAATACCGGCTATTGTAATATCAGCATCAGGTAAGATTACTCACGTTCATTTATGTACTCAGTTACATAATGTTTTAATTACATTTAAAACATTTAAAACATTTTTTAATTTAAAAAAAGGAAAACAAGTTAAACTAAAGGAACCACACATTAACTTGGTTTTGTTATACTAGCCATTTAGTATTTATTGTGTAATAATACTAAGGCAATCATTCTGAATGAATGCAATGCACGCATACAGAGCGCGTGACCTCTGTGATGCCCAGATGCACAAATCAGACCCTCCCACCTCTGTAATAAACACGGAGATGTTAGTCCCGTCCGAATTGGTACATGAAAATCACAGACGTCAGGTGGTAAGAATCGAAACTCAAACGTAGTTTAGAAAACTAGTCCCGTCCGAATAGTGCTTAGGACCCCAAAAACATCACAGATCACAGAGGGTTAATTATTTTAACCCAGAATAAATGTTGCACATTCTCTCACTCACAAACTCAAAAAACACAGTTTAACAAAAGCACAGCAAAGCTCAGGTTGGTAAACCTGGACTTTGGTTTGTCCTGCACTTGATCCAGACCCTCTACATTGTCTTTCAGTTTGCTTCTCCGTTTTTGGGGGCTCTCTTTCTCTCTATGTTCTGCTGATCATGGAAGATTGATGTCTCTGTTTGTGTCCCCAGCTCTTTCTTTATAACGGCCTTATGAGTCGTCTGGCCGGCCGATAGTGGAGGCCCATTTGAGTTATGTCCCCAGATGGCTGAAGCAGGCCGAGCCAATGGGTTTTCACCCACCCTTAGCCTCCACCAAAAACAAAGACAAAAATGTGAAGAAAATGGGCACGAAATGAAATATTGGCAGCAAGATGGTCGCCCGGCATATACAGTATGTAAATGGTCCCAGTGACTTTCATACTATGCACAAAATTGTGTACATTCATCAGAATTTGTACTTTTGTGTTCCAAAAAAGGAAATCAAACAGGTTTGGAACAGGTTGTGTAAGTTATGACAGAATTTCATCATTTTGGGTGAACTAGTCATTTAATTTCTGAAAGATGCAGGATGTATATTAACATTATTCCTGTGACATATTGAGGCAGTGAAAAAAAAAATCTGTAGTTGGTTTTGTGTGGTAGAGAGCATACAAGCTATTTTGAGATGCCAAATAATTAGGGAACTTTGTGTGACCTGTTTTTCCATAGGTGGCCTCTTCATAGAATCATTGCTGCTCTCTTTATGGTGTGCATTTGTGTCTGCGTATGTATCCACAAAACAACAGCAACATCAACAAAAAACATTTCGGGCCAAGAGTGAGATGGCGTACATCTCTGCCAGTTTCTGTTCATGATGAATATGTGGTGTGTGCATGTACTCGCTGTGTGATCATAATTTGTATACTGTATGGTGCAGGATAATTGCACGGTAGACTTTACAGTCCATATATTTTCCCATGCATCTACGTGAGTATGTGTGCGGCACTCTGTGTATCTCTCAGTCTCAGAGATGCCATTGTTTAGCCTCTGGAGGTTTCATTAAGGTCTTGGTGTTCTGAGGTAAAAAGTCATTCATCTCTCCTGTTGAAAAGTGCCAGCACTACCCTTTGTCCCTCTCCCTCTCTCTGTCTCTCTCTTTTACTCTCATTCCCACTCCCTCTGTCTCTTCCCAGCATCCACCACTCTGAGATGGGAAATAAAAAGAGGGATCAGACAGACCACTATGGCCTGTTTGATATTTGGCAGACAGACTTGTCTAATGAACCTAACGTCTTGCCTCCACGTTTTTCCAAACGCTCATTAATTAGCCCTGTCAAAACTCCCCCCATCCTCTTTTTTCAGAAGGGGGGATGGCTTCAAGAGCTTGAGTGGGATACCATTAATTAAAAATATATCAGATAAAGCCCCACGAGTGCTAATCGTGATGCATTAACCCTTGGTTACTGACAGCGAGAGTTGAACCGAGCCGTCCAAAGCTAGATGATCCCTTTTGTCCTAAAGTTCCAACGCATTGAAGTTTCCAAGGCCGGCAAAGAGAGAAACAGCTTTGATTTAATTGCATTTGTCCCATTATCCCAGCCCTAATGAGAAGACTTGTCAGTGCTTTCAGATGTTTTCGTGAGCGGAGGTTGTGCGTTATGAAAAGAAGCACAGATCTCCAGTGACAGAAGCGAAAGTGTGTGGAGGAAAAGCCAAGTCAGCTTGTGAGCACACCGGATTGGTGAGGCCGGTTCAGGTTGTTCTGTGTCAGGCATCTTTCTCTTATCCGCTACCCTTTTGTTCTGCTGATTTAAGGAATATTAATAACTCACTGCTGCTTGTTTGAGTTGCTGTATGTTGGTCGTTGTCAGCCTGTGGAACACACTTTTCGCACACATTCAAACTCCCTAATGTCCCTCTCTTGGCCTAGTCACTATTTCCTGCTCATATCAGATCGTTTAAATAATTTGGAGGTAATCATGTGCTTCCTCAGAGTCTTAAGTTGGGGGTTGGGGTGAGCAAAGGGAAGCCGGACAGGACCAGGTCTCGTTCCAGCATGTTCTCTGGCTCTCTGGAGTGGAGAGAGCTGCGGAAAGAGACAACTGGAGACAGAGGGGCCAGAAGCCGGCCCAGGCCTTCCCATGCAGAACTCTAATTAATTTTGTGCTGTGTTTGAGAATGGATTGTGGTCATTGCTGTTTCTAATTTGTCACCCGTTTCATTCAGCCCCCTCCCTCTGCCCGGCTCTTAAGAGTAATGTTCATGCATGTGCTGTACACATGTAATAGCATGAATCAGGTACATTTGTGTGTGTGTTGCTATATTGGGTCTTTGGCATGTATTTGTGCATATAACGTGAATGCTGTAAGCTGAAATGCATGGCATTTAAAGCTGTAAATGTCTCTGAGATATCTAATTATACATAGAACTTAATGTTTTGCCAAAAATTGACCGGTCATAAATGTTTAATGAAAACAGGTATTATAAATTACATACAGAAAGAGTAGCAAAAGCTTTTCAGAAGGAAAGGAAGTAACATGTTCATGTTTTTTTTGTGCATGAATGAGGCTAATGACACTTTAAGAAAGCTTGTCAGGCTCCGAATGAGTAAAATTAATGAATTTGATTATAGCTTTGTCTAATAGCTTGTGTATCAGCGTTTCCTTTTTTTAATCACTACTGCTCAAGCTTACAGCCCAGGGGCACACTTCTAATTCTTCCTCTCATCTCAAGCCATACTAACAAAAGAGAAAGAAAAATAATAATTGTTTGGTTCAGATTTAATAACAAGCAATAAAAACCAACCAACCACATTTTACCATTCCACTATTCAATCTCCTCGCCGTGCTAATATTAGACATTTCTTGTTCCCTTATGTTTCTTTCTTTCTTTTCTTTTCTTTTTTCTAGATAGCAATTGAAGATGTTGAAAATTTCCTCAGATAAAAAAAAAAAAAAATCAGTTTGCTTATGAAAGGGAGAGAAAGTTGTCACATTAATATGGAATTATATTTCCTTCATGCTTCATTATCATCGGTCGCTTTTTTAATGACAGCCCAGGCGATAGAATATTTACGGGAGGCTTTTTATGCTGGCCATTAGTTCTGAAGGGCACCTGCTTCCTGTCTGTCCTCTTCTAACTCAGCAACTGACGGGAAGAGACACTTTGTCTAAAAGCATATTTTCTATCACAGACTCTCCATTATGTATTTTTTACTCCATCTGTACAGTGGAGCTGAGTGGAGAGAGAAAGAGGAACTAAGAGAGTTTAGATATAATGCTTACCTTATCCACATCAGGTCTTAAAATGACTAGACCACAGTTAGGCCAGACTTTTAGTTGCCATTCACAAAATCACTTAAAGGAAGGTTCATAAGTGCTTTAGTTGAGTGTGTAGCATGTTTACCTTTTAATAACAGTCTGTTATGAGGTGATGAAGACATTTTAGTAGATAGACTATACTGATTTGTTCCCTTGTTGTGTAGTTTATATTCCTGCAAAATAAATATCACTGTTTTGTAAGACTGGTTCTGCTTATCCCTTAAAAAAAGGATAAATGGTGTGTTAACATTTACAGTCGCAAGCAGTAAATTGAACATTGCAATTCAGACTTCACTATGCTGAACAATGACCATTAATCATTTTTTGTAAATCGTTTGAATAGAGTACAGTTTATTAAAACAAAACTCTATGTTTATAATTAAATAGACTCATTCGGACCTCGTGAACCACAAGTACATGAGGGAGGCGTTTGTAGTCCTAACAACCTTTGTAGTTTAATTTAGCCACTTGTTAGCAACTGCCTTTTTCAAGCTTTAAAAAAAATCACATTGGAGTGTTACTGATGTATTTTACGTAGTAGAATAAAATGTGAAGATATCTTGAGTAGGGATGTAATGGTTCACTCAACTGACAATTTGATTCACGGTTTTGATTTCACGATTTGATTCAATTCACAATTTTTTATTTATGTCTTTTAAACAAAATTATATTTAATACTAATTATTAATTACATGTGTTTTGGTATTGCTTGAACAAAATGCTGTGGATTTCTTTGTGAAATTAAAATATAGCATTATAATAATATGCTAATATAGCACTTGCATATTATTGCTCTTATCTTGGTTTTGATTGCTTTTATTGCCTTCGTTTGTAAGTCGCTTTTTTATTACAGAAGGTCGAGTGTCGTTGTTGGATGGAACTGTGGAAGTTCCCATTAAAATTCTGTGTGACACTGGAGCTGTGGATTCATTCATTTTAGAATCCATTTTGCCGTTTTCTTTGCGATCTGAAACTGGGGAGAGTATGTTAGTTTGAGGGATGGGATTGAATACATTATATGTTTGTTTAGATAAAGTGAATTTTCAATCAGATTTAGTAACTGGCGAGGTAGTGGTAGGACTGCATCCTGTTTTACCAATTGAGGGTGTTCACCTTATTTTAGGAAATAAATTAGCAGGAGATTGTGTTTGGCCAAATGTGTCTTTGTCTCCTATGATTTTGTCTGAGGGGACTTACTTCATTCATCCAACATCACTGCTGACCATTACACTCTCATGCATTCACTTAACTTTACGCCACTGATTCTTGACTGCCTTATGCTACATGGTTTCTTTGTTTAGTTCTATTTTGTTAATTTGTTATTCGCACTTTCTTGTGTGTCCCCGTTTTTGTTACGTCCTTTTCGAGCCATGGGGCGTAACACTAATTGATAAAATATGAAAAATCACTTGGAACAGTAGAACCTGCTAAAATACAAAATTGTTTCTGAGTTTTGACCCACAACAATTTGCCATCCCTGCAGCACTCTGTTGTGGTGTTTATTATTAACGATTTACTTGTGCACATGATTGATTTATTTTAAATGAATAACATATTTTCTTTAATGATGTGTGCACTGACACAAGGGTGGGACAATAACTGCTCCCCTCCACCAACTGTTAATCACATTAGATCACCACAAATCATGTACCACACTACCTTTTTTTTATTAGTTGCTTTACTCCTATATACTGTACATCACAATGGGGGGAGCTGATGATTGCATTAGTTCAACGTTGACTTTGTTACAGATTTTTATGTATTTTTGTCACATGTGTAGCCTACTGTAATCATCCATAACTTGAATTTCACAGCACCTCTTGATACTTATAACCTTTTCCACTTATTCCACTCTTTTATGGACAGACACACTTTGAAACATCATATTTTTGCTTTCTGAAACATTGTTGAGCTTTATTTATCCACACCGCCTCCCACCAGGCTCTCTCCATTGCAATATTTGCTGCTCTCAACCTGGGACATGAGCCTAGCTCAATCCCTCAGGGTCAGCGTGTTTCTGACTGAGTGTCAGTGAGAAAGTGACTGAAAGGACGTGGGAAGATGGGAGGGTGTGTAGGTAAAAATGTCAAAGGTGTCTCCATGAAAAAGAAGAGCTAGAGTGGAAGTAGATGGGTGCTTGGTTAAGGCGGTATGTGTGTGTGTGTGTGTGTGTGTCTCTCCGTAAGTGCACATCACTCACACTCTCCATCCCACAAAAATGCCATCTGACATCTCTCTGTCTGATTATGTGGGCTCTTTATGGACATAAATATTTATGCCACTCCATTTTATCTAGGATGTAGGCCTTTCTTTGTGATAGGATACAATCTACTGTTTAAAAGGGTATTTGTGTGTGAGGGTGTGTTTGTACGACAGGGTTGGAGTGGGTGGAAAAAGTCGTCATGTGTGGTATACAATTTGATACAATATTTGAAACGACTAATAATTTGAAAAGGAACACCATATACAGTGGGTACGGAAAGTATTCTGACCTAGGGGTGCGCGATTAAATATCCAATAATTAATGCGCATCTCGTCAGTAAAGCCGGTTATCTAATCAGTGGTAAATTCCATCAGGTGTGTGATTTCAGATAGAGCAGCTGTTACTACACGGAGCCGTTGTTAACTGACAAGCTGCGCAAATCAACGCTGATAATGAATGTGGATTTGTGCAGCTTGTCAGTTAACAACAGCTCTGTGTAGTAACAGCTGCTCTATCTGAAATCACACATCTGATGGAATTTACCTCTGATTAGATAACCGGCTTTACTGGCGAGATACGCATTAATTATAGGACGATATTTATCACACACCCCTATTCAGACCCCCTTAAATCTTTCACTCTGTTATATTGCAGCCATTTGCTAAAATCATTTAAGTTCATTTTTTTCCTCAATGTACAAACAGCACCCCATCTTGACAGAAAAACACTGAATGGTTGACACTTTTTGCACATTTATAAAAAAGAAAACCTGAAATATCACATGGTCCTAAGTATTCAGACCCTTTGCTCAGTATTTAGTAGAAGCACCCTTTTATGAATACAGCCATGAGTCTTTTTGGGAAAGATTCAACAAGTTTTTCACACCTGGATTTGAGGATTCTCTGCCATTCCTCCTTGCAGATTTTCTCCAGTTCTGTCAGGTTGGATGGTAAACATTGGTGGAAAGCCATTTTCAGGTCTCTCCAGAGATGCTCAATTGGGTTTAAGTCAGGGCTCTGGCTGGACCATTCAAGAACAGTCACGGAGTTATTGTGAAGCCACTCCTTCATTATTTTAGCTGTGTGCTTAGGGTCATTGTCTTGTTGGAAGGTGAACCTTCAGCCCAGTCTGAGATCCTGAGCACTCTGGAGAAGATTTTTGTCCAGGATATCCCTGTACTTGGCCGCATTCATCTTTCCCTCGATTGCAACCAGTCGTCCGGTCCCTGCAGCTGAAAAACACCCCCACAGCATGATGCTGCCACCACCATGCTTCACTGTTGGGACTGTATTGGACAGGTGATGAGCAGTGCCTGGTTTTCTCCATACATACCGCTTAGAATTAAGGCCAAAGAGTTCTATCTTGGTCCCATCAGACCAGAGAATCCTTCAGGTGTTTTTTAGCAAACTCCATGGGGGCTTTCACGTGTCTTGCACTGAGGAGAGGCTTCCGTCAGGCCAATCTGCCATAAAGCCCCAACTGGTGAAGGGCTGCAGTTATGGTTGACTTTCTACAACTTTCTCCCACCTCCCGACTGCATCTCTGGAGCTCAGCCACAGAGATCTTTGGCTTCTTCTTTACCTCTTTACCAAGGCTCTTCTCCCCCGATAGCTCAGTTTGACTGGACGGCCAGCTCTAGGAAGGGTTCTGGTCGTCCCAAACGTCTTCCATTTAAGGATTATGGAGGCCACTGTGCTCTTAGGAACCTTAAGTGCAGCAGAAATTTTTTTTTGTAACCTTGGCCAGATCTGTGCCTAGCCACAATTTGTCTCTGAGCTCTTCAGGCAGTTCCTTTGACCTCATGATTCTCATTTGCTATGACATGCACTGTGAGCTGTACGGTCTTATATAGACAGGTGTGCTTTCCTAATCAAGTCTAATCAAACACAGCTGGACTCAAATGAAGGTGTAGAACCATCTCAAGGATGATCAGAAGAAAGGGACAGCACCTGAGTTAAATATATGAGTGTCACAGCAAAGCGTCTGAATACTTAGGACCATGTGATATTTCAGTTTTTCTTTTGTAATAAATCTGCAAAAAATGACAATGAATCTGTGTTTTTCTGTCAATATGGGGTGCTGTTTTTTACATTAATGAGGAAAAAATAATAATTAAATGATTTTAGCAAATGACTGCAATATAACAAAGAGTGAAAAATTTAAGGGGGTCTGAATACTTTCCGTACCCATTGTACTTACAGCTGTGAAACAGAGAAATTTGCTTTTTTATTTATTTATTTGTATCCAGAATAATTAATCTCAGGCAAGTCTGAAGGTCACTTTTGAATGGTTGCAGTTGAAAATTATTAAATATGTACTTTGCATGAACAATTTTAGTATTGCTACAAACTGCAAGTTTGAAATTCAGTTTAAATTTAGTGGACCAAATTTCACAAACATTACGATCAGACTTTGATTTAGTAAAATTATTAACAAAATAATAACAAATTCAATTCAAAGGAATCAATTAACATGTATGATTTCTATAAAGAAAATTGTTTTATTTCAGATGGAAGAGAGAAATACATTGGGAAAATGCTATTCAAAAGTTTGGGGTGCCTCCAGTGCAGATGTCAAGAAAATAATACAAACTTCAGAAAAATCATGGATCATCGGATTTTGACCAACAATAATGCTATCTATCAGCATGAGCTACCAATTCTATACTTAGGATAGAGTTTAGGGTGATACAGGGTTGTCCAGTCCTACTCTCGAAGAGCCACTGTCCAGTTGAGATTCACTGCAATTCTAATTAAACACACCTGAACAAGATAATTGGGGTCTTCAGAATGACTAGAATTTAAGTGTGTTGGATAAGTTGAAGCTAAATTCTGTCGGACTGACTCTCCACTGTGGCCTATTTAACCTTTTCAGCAGTGAGTTTAAAATATTTTAGCGGACCCCCCAGAGTGAGACACCCCTTCTACAATAACACTGAATGACAGATAGATCACTTTTATTTCGTTTTTTCCTTTTTTTGATTTAAAACATTCCCAAACTTGCATACCATGTCATGAACAATCTGATATTTCGATTTATAAATTTGTGTAAATGAGTGTGTTTTGTCGTTTAAAAACCTTTTCTAAATGTTCTTGATCATGATCTGTAATGTGAGATGGGTGCTTTAGTGCAGAGAGTTCTATCATTCGGATTTACAGCACGTGAATTCATCAATCTCTCCCAAAATACAGGTAATATGTGGAGGGTGAACTGTATAGTTACTTACACGATGTGTATCTGATATGAATAAAAAACATTAGCAAATTAAATTCGAATGGATTGTTATGGTTGCTTCCATAGACATATTCATGTATTTTTCAAACTCTAAATGTATTGTTTTACTAGTATTAATGTGTATTTAAATGTCTGAAACCTAAAATATGCATTATGTGGTTAATAACACTGCATAGTTGTGATAATATGACAAGAGCAGTGCATGTCTGTCTCTGGCTCAGCGCCAGCCAACGCAAGAAAACGCAATTTGAATTTGGCAGTTATGTGACATCAACGAACGTTCTAAATCCCATATGTGGGACCATACTCCCAGGAGCACTGAAATAAGAATCCCATATGTGGGACCGTACCGTTCAAAAGGTAAAAAAAAAAAAAAACTGTTTGTAGAGAAGTGAACTGTGTCCACTCTCTTGTGAGAAGTGACCATGTTTTGTGTGATTGCTGTAAGCTGCAGATGTCTGGCTTTCAGGTACATGCACTTCAAAGTTAATTATGAACTCTGGATCAAACCCTGAGCTGAGAGAGAATGTTTATAGCAAATATAGTGTTGTGTATGCTGAATCTGATCTAAACTGGATTGGGTTTGTTTGAGTTTAAGGATGCATTCATTCTTTTTAGTTCGATTCTCTTGAGCCCCTTTCACACTGCACGTCGGACCCGGAACATTGCCGAGTCGCTTTCTGTGTGAACACAAACAAGTCTCGGGATTGATTCCGGGTCGGGGACTGAGTAACATTGCCAGGTTCAGTCCTGGAACGAGCACTGTGTGAACAAAAGCCAGAACTAATGCCATAAAGGCTGTGTCGTAGTGATGATGCACGTTATTGCACGACTCTTTTACCAGGTGTTTTGAAGGAAGATCAACATTCACGACTAAAAAAATATGTGCAAAATGTAACGAAGCAGAGATCAGTTTTAGTTACTCGTTTTCCACACTGAGATCGTTCGCAAGCTTAAGTGAAATCTAACGTGCCTAGCGTTTTTCGACTCGTACATTACATGTCACATCCTGATATCACGTGTCTTTATGGGACCTTTATGGGTTGTGTGTGAATGCACGCACATATTGCGGGTAATTACTGGCAGTGTGAAAGGTGCAAAATCCAATGGCCTGGGAACAATTGCCGTGACACATTACCCGTGTACTTTCCAAAATCGCAGTGTGAAAAGGACTTTAGTTTGTTTTGTCCGAACCAAAAAAGAAAGCAATAAATTTGTTCCTGATCCACTTTGTGTTCACACTGGCATTTTTGACAGCGAACCTAAAGATATCGAACCTAAATGCATAGTGATACGTACACAACCTGATTGCTTGGGTTGAAAGAAATATATTTCGCAATGGAACTCATCGAACACCCCAAACAAAATCTGTGTTTGAATTAAAGCAGCGATACGCAGACCAATCGATGTAGAGTATGACAACAAAATTCACCCATTCACTAAAAGGTGTGTTCAGTGCTGCTTTAAGTCAAATACACCTAATACCGTTTGGTGGACTATGCACTAATTGCTGTGTGTACTTACGATTTTATTTTCAACACCTGCAAACTCATGAAGAGCTCATAAAAGGCAATTTACCTCCTCATTGCTCCACGTTGAAATCCTCCATCGCTCCATTCCTCGTCATCAAATCATGTCGCATAGCATTACATCTTGTCATTGCTTCCTGTTTTTTTCACACTTACTCAAACGAACCGCACTAACAGAGCAATCACACCAAGTTCGTATTAATCATACCAAACTTAAGAGTAAATTTAGAGTTGATAAAACCAGAGTTTGATTAATTGACTTCATGTAAAAGGCCACTAAGATCAGGTAGTATTTGTTTCAGAAAGGTTATAAGCAATCATCACTGTGATTGAGATGAGAAATAAGATCTTATTTAGCTGTGAGACAGGGTTTTACGCTTAACTGGTTTGGGAATACTTTCTTTTATCACAGTTTAACACGTAAGTAAGTAGCTATGTTGTGTGATTGCCCGTGATTTGGTAGTCTAAACAAATGTTGGGGATCATAAAAGATCTTCAGTCGTAGGACAAAATCTGTCATTTTAGATTGTAGACTTCAACTCTCATGGTCCGATCCTCATCAGCAGTGAAATGTTGACTTGACTTCAAACCTTTTAATTTGGTTTCAATCTGGCACGACGTGAGTGACATCAAAGTGGATATAATCGTGTAGCAAATCTCTAATCCCAGGTATATAGGGCACTCAAATTATTACCAAACTACAGTAAGAAGCTTACTTTGACTTGGGAGTTTCAAAAGCCATTAAAACAGTAATGGACCCACTCTTGTCCTGAAAAAAAGTATCACTTGAAGCAACTCTTTGTAAGCTTTTACCTTTGAACTGACATGAAAGGAACACAACAAATGACTAATGCTTAAATAACTGTATTTTTAAAGGAAGACCACCACTGTGACAGAAGTGCTTTGACCACCCCTGACCCAGCCTCTCCCCTGTGGCAGTCTTGCAGCCTTCTCTGCAGGTCATCCTCTCCTCTGAAGACCATCTGTGAAGCATCTCCCTCCATTCATTACAACTGTCCTGGGAGGCTTGTTTTTTTTTTAGATGCTTCTCCTTGTTTTGTTTCCTCTCCCCCTTGTTGGAATGGGATCATGGGACACAACATATTGAAGGTCCAAGTCTCTTTCTTTACAGAGCTCTCATATGTCTTCACCTACCAGATGCTGGCATCTCAGAGAGATGGAATGACCCTGACACTATTGTAGACTCAGACGTTAGCAAAAACCCGATCGATTCAGCCTGTTTTCCTGGCGTACCTGTACCAAAGCATGGGATTTGTAAGTCATAAAGGGATATAGGAGAGGTCATCGGAAGAGACCGAGACACAACAGCATTGAGTATACTTCTCTGGAATGCCCTAGGTTATCAGACTCATTAATCTACATGTCATGGGCTGTGGATGAATAATTGTTCATGGAATTTATCAGCCAATGTGATGCGGAGTTGCTCATCGTCTTTCCCCTGCGCCTGCATCCCACGCTTTGTGCTTGGCCCTTTAATTATTGTATGCTTTGTCTTTCTGTCCCTGGTCTTCAGGGGAAACAAAGGCTGAAATATGCTATTCCTGCATTTAGAAGGTCACTGTATCCTAAGTGTGACTCTGATGTTGAATAGATAAATAATAATAATAATAAAAAATATAAATTAAGATGCACATTTAGATGAAATTGCTGGATAAGAAAACATCTTTATTATTATTTAATTATTTATTTGCTTTAATAACCTTTATTTGCGAAGTGCATTATAGAGTGGTTAGAAAACAAAGTGAGAGAGAAGGAAGATGGGATTGGAAAGGACCACCAGCCGGCATTTGAACTTTAGTCACCCGAAATGCAACAGCATTATTTGTCGGAGTGCTGCTCAAAAGGTTATCGGTTACCAAACTTAATTTGGAATACCTCTAATAAGTTAACAACAATGTTAAGTGTAATATTTAGTAAATGACAATTTTTGTCAATGCATAAATTCACATTTAGCATTTAAAATGACTGATTTTATTTTAAATTTTCAAGACATTATAAGGGAAACAATCAATTTAGCTAAAAGGGAATCATTTAAGATTTTAAAGGGAATTTAAACCGAATCACTGTTCAAGGGCTGACGGCTAGCGATTCATTGAATGAGCCGTATAAAATCAACTCTGCAAATTATATTAATATCCAAAGTATAGTGAAAGCACTATTAATTTGCATAGTAACAAGATCGGCGGTTTAAGACATTAACTTGTAAGCACAAAACACAAGATACTTCTCTTTTCAATGCGAATAAGGCTTTATTAGATAAATCTAAGACATATAAACTTATCTAACACATAAGCACATGCACGCAGACATTCATACAAGTTGCAGGAAGATAGAACATTAGGAAATAATGAGTTTGAGAGAATGAAAATATGAAACCCCAATCCAACGATCTTGTGATCATGATTACTATCATGGGTTTACATGTGATGATCACGCTGTGCATCTCTTTGACCATCAATCTGGATTACTTGCCCTAAATTTGACATGCTCTTTTCCGAATTGAAATTATCAAGTAATTGTTCTAATGGTGTTAATGTTGAAAGCTGTTCTGTGAAAGAGTTGGTTGGTTAGCTCGTTGATTTACCATTTCTACAGGAAAGAAACATCCTGTTTCTTTCCTGTGGAATTTGGCTCCTCATGTTTCAACCATGCTCCCGATCGAATCTTTAATATGTGTGGTTTGGGTCTGAAATGCTAAAACACAATATTTAAAAATCTGCCAAATATCTGTGCAGTCCAAACTGGCGATTACTGCTACTATACTATTGTGCTGAATGATTCATAAATTCATGTACCATGATATTTACACGTTACACCAAGGCACTTCCAAACATCCCTTCTTGATGCCTTATGGTACTTTATTGTTATTGTTTACAATCGAATTTCAATTATATAGAATATTTTGATGATGGTTTATGTAAAAAAAAAAGAAAAAAAAAGAATAGCTGTTCTTGAATCTATTATGAGGGTTCTAAAATTATAAGCGAGAGACCGTTTTGAGTTCTCCTCACTGAAAAATATGGAGCCGTAGTGCCGATGACTTTCAGACGCATCATGCAAACAACTCCCCGAACATCTGTACACGCCTCCTTGTCTTTGATAATTCCTCTTTGTTACCTGATGCATGATTTTAGAAGATTAAAAGAGACGAGGCAACATCAAAACACAAACAGCAAAGTTTTTGACAATGAAAAGGGAGGGAGAAGACATAACAAAGATTGCTTAGGTCTTCTGCGCATTGCACAACCAAAAGGGAGAGAAGGAATGAGAGCGAGAAAGAGAGAGAGAGAAAGAGTGAGAGAATAAGTCAAGTTTCATTTTTTCTTTTCTCTCAGAAGTGAGTATAACAAAGAGAGCGAAAGTCTTTTGAGATGGGGCATGCTTGGATGAGATAACGACGACTGCCATTTGTACCCGCAGCTGATGTGTCAATAAGAAAAAGAAACTGTGTTAAAAATACAACTTACCTGTTTTAATGTACCACAGTTCTGGTTCTTTTTGTACACACAATGGATTAAAGAAAGTCAAATAACAGCTGATTCTTATTTTGCCTTTAATTCTTGCTACACTTATTCATCTTACCCCCAGCGTCACCTGTGTCAGTTTCAAATACTCATAATGCTCTGGTTGACTTCGCTCCCCCTTCTCAGGTTTTCACCAGCGCTAAGGAATAAATGCAGAACTGCATTTATTCCTTAGTGCTGGCGAAATCCTGAGAAGTGGGAGCGAAGGCAAGCAGGTCAACCTTTAGATGCCCCTCTCCTTCTCAGTCTCTTTCCCCAGACAAAGAGAAAGAGACAGTGGGCTGATGTATTTTAAAAAGATTCCCTTATCTGTGGGTGCATGGCTGAGTCTATACTTAATGGACAAGCCATAGTTTTAGAATGTGCTTTGTATAGCAGATTTTTACCAGTATGCTATTACATTTAAAGGACAGCTACATATACGGCCGTGCTTATGGAGGCAACAGAGGTTATCTGTGTCAGTCCAAGGTTTCGGCCAAGGTGTTCTGGGTAATTCCAGTTCACCTTGGTGAGACTTTGAGTGAAATGCAATGAAGTTTTGAAGGTCGGAAAAGGCAGGTGGTACAGTGGTATTTTCATGTGTATATGTGTCCATCTGTTTGTGTGTGTCTAGCGATGGAGGTGAAGTTATTGTACATATAGCGGCCGTTTAGAAATACAAGGTATTGTAATGTAAAGCTGCCTCACATTACTAAACCCTACAGTAAACCTAACCGATACTGGTAGCACATCCTGATATTGCTGAGTTAGATGTTTTCCAGGGTCAACATATTTGGTTTGACCCTGGAACAACATTTTACTCCAAAAATGTATTATTGAACATATCCCTACACCTCAACCTAACCTTAACCATGAGTAATCCCTAAAATCAGAGGAAATTATAGATTAATGACACTGATGTACAAGCACCAAACAGTGATTTTAAGCATACACTTCACAAAATCTATAAACTGGTTCTTCAAATCTGATTGGTTAATCGCAATGTTGTTCCAGGGACAACAAAGATGTTGTCCCAGGAACATGTCTCACTTGGTAAAATCAGGTTCCGCGATACTGGTAACAAAAGCAAATGTGAGATAAAATAGCATAGTAGCACTTTATTTTACAGTCATGTTCCTCATCTACATACTATGTACTTATTATAGTAATTACAATAACTATGTAATAACTAGGTACTAACCCTGAACCTACCCCTAAACCTAACCCTACCCCATGTATTTACCTTTTGTTACCAGAACTTTCTAAGATAAATACACTGTAAGTACATTATAAGTACATGTATGAGCTATTAATGAGTTTCATAAGTTGTGTTTCACAGGACTTGTATACCAAGTGCCAGTGTTGTAGTCGAGACCAGCTCATTCGAGTCCGAGTCCAGATCGAGTCCAGAGAGGGTCGAGTCCGAGTCAAGACCGAGTTCAGAAAGGGTCGAGTCCGAGTCAAGACCGAGTTCAGAAAGGGTCGAGTCCGAGTCAAGACCGAGTTCAGAAAGGGTCGAGTCCGAGTCAAGACCGAGACCAGAGAGATTGGGTCTGAGACAAGACCTAAAGAAATCTTCAAGAGTATGTCAAATGTTTGGTGGAAACAATAAAGGTTAAAAGGGCCACATAGTATGTGGTGTAAAGGTAATTTTATTAGTATTATGAAGTGCTACTTGTCAATATTAAGTGCTCATTTTCAAATAACATCGTTGTACCACTATACACATCCATATAACCTTTCTAGTACTAGTAACATTACTGTACGACTCTATATTGTAATTCTACATAACACTTCTAGTACAAGTAACATTACTGTACCACTATACCTGTAAATGTTCAACTGTAACAGCTTTTACATAACTTTTAACATTGAAGCTTAACTAATAACTGCTAATATCCTTACAATGTATTGGATTATGTGCACTTTAGATGTTGTGAAGATTAGAGATGGGCATAATTACTTTTCAAAAAAATAAGTGAGGAGACCATCCAGCTACCCAACCAAGCACGATGTGGTCTCATGATCAATCCACCCCAACTAAAAACTCTCTCTACTGGCGCAGAGGAAGCGGGGACTGACAACAGTTACCATTTTATCACTTTCTGTAACAGCAACGGATAATCTAATGCTAATTTCTCTGGATGGTGCGTTTTAATGCAGGGTAAAATACACACTATTTTTTTTAGTTACGGAGGGCATACACACAAGAGCCGAGTGACTGTCCAGGAAAATTTCATCCAAAAGTGTGTATGTGCCAGGGGAAGAAAGCTGGATCAAATGCCATATAAGTTCAATGCATTCTGTCAGACATTGTTTTTGAGGGGGAGATGTTTAGTGTTGAGACAGTCAGTCTGTGTCTGTATTCATTATTTAATTAAACAATATTTGTTTTTTTTCTGTGACCATTTTGTCCTACTTTGTAAAAATAACACAGTTGAGAGAAATAATGTAGCAATGTGGCTTTCTGGAAAGCGGGATCACTACAGGCGGATGGCAGGAGGGTAACTTAAGGCCGGTGACACACTGGCTGCGTGGCGTCTCTACTGCGTGCCAGAAGCGTGGTGGCTGCTTCGCGTTTTCTTTACACACCAGAAGCGTGCCTGCACGCGGCGCTTGGCGCGCTGCTGCAGCTGTAGGTGACATAGAGGGAGGCAGGGGCGGAGCCAGAAGATGTAAACATTCGGGGCTTAGCCCAAACCTAGGGGGCTGCAGGGGTGTACTCCGCAGGGGAGATTTTTTTCCCCCATTTATGTCAGCTAAATGCACTATTTTTCAGGCTGTTTGAGATAACAGAATGCCTAAAAATCTATACACTATCTGGGAAAATGATGGTTACTCAGAAAAAAAAATATTCACCCAGTAGAGCCTACAAACTATTTTGTATTTAATTGTTCTCCAGCTATATTTCTCAATTAATCTATCTTCTTATCCCACTAATGTGCCGAGAACAGTTGTAAAACATGCCCTGAAATAACTTAGCATTTGATACATTGGGATATATTGCTTTTGAATCTCTCTCTGGCCGGTGAGGTTTGCTGTTACGAGTTCCTTTTAAAAAAAATTGTTATGTCCATAATGTTAATTTCAGGCAGTGAGCTCGCTACGACGGCGGTGAAATAAAAAGCCCACCAGCCCCTAATGACAACGACGAAGAAGATGATTTATATTCTTCTTCGTTAGTTTTTATCAGCAGTTGCCAAACAAGCGAAGTGATGCGTGATGCTTTACCGTCCGCCACAACGCACAGTAATAGAGCTTTTGTTTCTTTTTTTTGTCGCTCCAGTCTGAGAGACTGAGAGGAAATGAAACAAAGTTGAAATTATTTTAAAAAAGCTAAAAGATTCGGGGCTTTTGACAAAACATTCGGGGCTTAAGCCCCATTAGCCACCCCCCCGCTCCGCCCCTGGAGGGAGGCCGCCAAAAAACCATGCTCACGTCTTCATGACAACAATATCAAATTCATTTTTTTATTTTTTTTACACACCTACTGATAAGACACCATCAACAGTATTGACGGCAAAATAGAGTATGTTTGACAGGAGCAATATTTGAAAATCGATCATTATTAATTTATTTTTAAAATTACATTTATATCTGAATTTATGTCAACCTATAGACTTTCAATTATCAAAATGTCATGAATTAATATGTATTTGTGTACAAAATGACATATAAACATATTTTCCTAGTATATTTTGCTTGGAAACGCTTCCAACATGCACGCGTGTCGCGTAAAAAAAATAGGCGTCGGTTCTATTTCTAGCATGCACGGGTTTTCCGCGCGTCTCACGCAGGCAGTCTGCAAGATCTAACCTGTTAACATGGGAGCCGAATTAAAAACAGACACGCCACGCAGCTGAGGCGCTTGCGCCACGCATCCAGTGTGTTGCTGGCCTAACGTCTCACGTCAAAAGAAAATCACCAGTCATTGGATGTGTCAATCATACATCAATTTAAATAAACATTAACATACAGTAATAATCATGAAATATTTTGATTGGGACTCGAGTGGACTCGGGCATAAGTCCGATTCCTAATATGTTCGAGTCCGAGTCAATACCGAGTCAAAATGCACACGAGTCCATGACAAGACCGAGACCATTAAAATACGGTCTCGAGACCGAGTCCAAGACCGAGTCCGAGTCTCGAGTACTCAACACTGCCAAGTGCTCCACATTGCCAATGCACTTTTTGTACCAGATGAGCTACCAAGCAAGTCTACTATGTCAGGAAAGTCAAATATATTTAGATGATTGTGAAACAATGATAAAAAATGTATTAGTTTTCAATTGTGTTTTGAGGTCATAACATAAATTAAGTCTTTATTAACCGTATTAATCTGCACCGTAATAATTTGTGTGAAAAGGAATATATTATACATTTGGTGATGTTTTACTGCCACTAGAGTTCATTTCATGTGGAGACTGTGGTGACTTGTATATGTGTTCAGCAAAATGAAATAAATAAATAAAATAAATAAATAAATAAAAATATAAATATAAATATATAATTGATATAAACTTACAGTGCCTCCCAGTATGGACTGTAATATTAAAATCCAACTGACTAGATTTGCCTATTTGTGTCAGATTATTCTGTCAACATTGGCAAACAAGGGAAACCTGATGTACTGTAGTGTAAGTTCAAAAAGTTGTTAAAACCCTTCAGAAAACTGAAAACTATCTCCAGGATGTTTGTGATTACTGCTGGAGTCATAGTTGAAAAGATTTGAAATATTCATTTTAAAATGATCACGGTGGCAATGCAATTCTATCTTCGATTTCTATCCCTTCTTACACGGAGTACAGGAAAAATTCAGAAACCCCATTACTCAAAAGATGCTAGTCGTCCCTTAATTTTTTTCTCATGGTGTGTGTCATTTTGTCACACAATTTGACACCTAGTGTTTGAAGCTCTTATTTAAAGCAATACAAAGGTATCATTTGAGGTCAAACCAAAATTTAAATGACCACAAACCAAGAAACCGTTCAAAATATGGATGGCTAGCATTAAGGCACTGAGGGCTCTTATTGTCTTTTAACATTAAATCTCCACCTTTAGATCTCAGATCGTCTCTCTGGGCTACTCAGTATGTGAGAGAGCCAGAGGGCCGTTTAGGTCCTGGGTGGAGGGAGGGCAGATCCCTTCCAAGCCCCCGGGTGCATCACCGCTGTTTATGATGTGCTCGTAATTAAGCGTGTGCTGGGCTGACATTGAAGTGGACACAGAGGAACTGTAAGGGCTGCAGGAAGATAAATGAGGCCAGCAGATGTAATATCTCTGGACTTATGGGACTGCCCCACTGTCTGAAGACTGTCAGGAGTCATTATTAATGTATGATATCCCCACCACTGTAATGAGCATGTAACAGCAGAGAGCGTAAACACACATGTTCATTCATGCACTACACACACACACACACATGTATGCTGTTTATGGGCTTGAGCAGGCTGACGTGGTCATAAAGCCTGGAACACAGTCCCTATTTTTTCAGAATAAAGACAGCTATAAACACAGCCATTGTCTCACAGTTGAACACCAGTCCATGATAAACAAAATATCATAGCGTGAGGATGTGTTACCACATGAATTGATATGCAGTATATATTGTTTCATTTTAGCATTAGCATTGTGCTTTTAGCAGATTCATAATTTTGTTCACCCCAATAGCATAACACAATGGACAATTCTTGTCCTTGTTTGTTTGGAAGTTGTTTTTCTTAACAAGCACAAGACATTCTGTCAATGTCTTAAAAAACATAACCATTACATGTTTTGTTCAGACCTTTCCAGAAGAAAGTAAATCATTCTTTAATCTGCCTATGAAAACCAGATTTTTTTATTTTTTTAAGAAATTAATAATTTTTAGCAAGTTCACATTATATTTATCAAAAGTGACAGTAAACACATTACATAATTTTACACAAGATTTCTATAAATGCTGTTCTTTCGATATTATCTCAACAAAGAATCCTAATATATATATATATATATATATATATATATATATATATATATATATATATATATATATATATATATATATATATATATATATATATATATATATATATGATTTCCACACAAAAAAAAAAAAAAACAACAAAAAAAAAAACATAAATCTCAACTAAAATAATATTACAATAAAATAAGCATCACTGTTGTTCCGACATTGAGAATAATAAGAAATAATAAGAAATGTTTCTTGAGCAGCAAGTCAGCATATTAAAATGATTTCTGAAGGATCATGTGACACTGAAGACTGGGGTAATGTATGCTGAAATTTCAGCTTTGATATCAGAAATCTAATTTTAAAACGCATTAGGGGAATTAAATTGTAATATTTTACAGAATTCAATTCACATTATAACCTTTGTTTATTAATTTATATTTTACACTTTCTGGAAATAAATAACTAATATCTTATGTACAATTTGTATTAAATATAAATTACTTGTCAAAATTTTCTAAAAGTAATGGTAAAAGCCCCAAAAAGTAAAAAAAGCAATCTAAAAGTGATGGTCTGTTTAGACCGTTTATATTTGGTTTAAATAGTAGCTTATTTGAATGTATTTATAATTAATCAATTATGAAAAAGTTATCATGAAGACTTTTAGAAACCTGCTCACCCTGACTCCTGAAAGTTTTGTGAAGCCAGCCAATCAGATCGAAGCTTGTGATTTTGCCAGGTGTTTTTTTTTTTCTTTTCTTTTTTCTGCATGCAGTACTGTATCCGTCTGTCTAAGGTTTAAGCCTATCTGATACAATTTTCAGCTTCTAATGTTGAAGTTATTGTATAAATGCATTTGAAATATGTTTTGCTGCATGCTTATGTGTCTCATTCACACACCCACAGAGTTACACAGGTGTGTATCTCAGTGGTGGTGTCTCTGTACTGAGCTCTTGCTGGATACTGACATCAGGTCTCAGGAGACCTGTGTGGATCTAGACTAGCTGGAATCTGCCTCGACTGTATTAAAGAGGAATTACATGACACGTTAGCTACACGAGGGCTTTATCTACTGGCTCCTGCTTCGTTACTACACACACATAGAAAAACACCTCCAGGCACCCTATGGGCCACACTCACTCAAATGTCACTCTGCCAGTGCCGTCCAAATAGCAGTAATAAAATGGAGCGGATTAGAGAAAAAGAAGGACAGATGAGTGGCAGAAAGCAAGAGAGAGAGAGAGAGAGAGAGAGAGAGAGAGAGAAAAAACTGCAGTAGCGGCTGTTTAAAATTTTTGACATGTCTTATTAAAGCACAGGGCTGTGTTGGATTGCTCACAGAACTCTGTTTGAACATGCAGATGGATTAATTGATAAATATTGAGTCCATTACATGCAAGCTTCTGCTTCAGAAGGTTTGGTGTCGTTCCCATTATTTATCTCCCTTCTCAACACACACACACACAAGGCAGAGTGTTTACTATTTCACCCTACAGTCACCAACAGATGGTGATGCTATGGGCAATCGCACAGCTTTACGAGGGAAGAGAGAAAGAAAATGCTTCTCCTCGTTCATCAATAGACAGTTAGTCTGACACCTCAGCCTCCACTGCATCTCTCTCTGATCTGTCTATCTGCCTTCATATTTGTGACAAACCACAGCCTTAAAACACAACAGGACAACATGCTGAGATAAAGAGGACTTTTAGATTTCACAGTTCACTCGAAGAAGAGAATAACATTCAAAAGAAATGCTTTTGTCTCCTCCTTTGCCCTCTGCTGAAATGAAGCGAGGTTCAGCCGTGTTGGAATATGGATACAAGTGATCAGTGTGTTTTCTGAGCTGTGTATGACGAGGTCTAAATCCTCAGTTTTACTTTATTAGACATGGAGCTGGTGGATAAAGCAAGCTAATAATTTGGTACCTTGTTGGGGTAGCTTATATCATGGCAAGCTACAGTTAAGCCACTTTTAGTAGCAGTAGTTTGTTTTTTAGCTTTTATTACTATTGTTAAGCAAATTCTGCTACTAAAAGTAATAAAAAAAAAATAATACACTACTGTCAAAAAAAGTTTGGGGTACAATTTTAAAACTTTTAAAACTATTCAGCAAGGATACATTAAATCGATAAAAGTTGACATTAAAGATCTATCTATAATGATTTCTGTCCCGAATTAATGTGTTTCTTTTGAACTATCTTAATAAAAGAATCATGAAATATCATGGTTCTCCACAAAAATATGTTTTCAAACAGTAAATCTAAATAGTCTGAATTAATGAAGAATTATGTATCAAAATATACAAAAATAGAAGACATATATTTTTAATTGTAAGAATACTTCATACAATATCAATGTTTAACCGTTTTTTGATAAAAAAAAAAATATATATATATATATATAAAAAAAAAATAAATACACTTTCTGTTTCTCTTTAAAAATAATAATAAAATTCAAACACATGAGAGTGGAGATGGTTTTTAACTTTGGTCTGAATTTTATTTATTTATTTATTATATTTTTGATTTTCTGGCCTACAAATCAATCATGTTAGAGATTTTAAATGCAGAGAGTGCCAGTGACAACATATGATGTAAGAATGGTGTTTAATTGTGGCTAAACACAAATGCAGTGTAATAAATGGTGAATGAGGGTGTCTCCATATAACCCTGGATCAGGGTTCGACTCTTAGTCATGGCTACTGCTTGACAAAATAATGCAATCGAATTTCTCACCCCTTCCCTAACAACAAACGTGCTCACACATAGTCACCCACATAACCCAAACGTTCTCTTTTCAAACTTTTCCCTCTTGGTTTCTTTTCCTGTTTCTCTCTCCGTCTCTTGCCAAGCCTTTGAATCTGTCTCTGATTGCTATGCATTGTTTAGTTTCTTTCATTAATGCTGTGTGCCAGTCCTGTTCCTCAGATGAACAATAGCAGCCCGGCTGCAACGGATCAATAGCAGATTGCTGATAGTGTCCCATCCATTCTCTCTCCAGATTACATGATAAATGGTCTGGTCCATATGTTTTGACACCCTTTAGTTCTTGTAGGGCCTGGTCCCCGGTACCACAGCCTCCTGTGAGCCCCCTGACACAAGCCTGGCCTTGAACAAAGAGTAAAAGAAAAGGAGACAAGAAATAAACGTCCAAATTGGCAATCTACAGTGAAGGCCGCTCTGTGGAGGTGGCCTGTGTCTATCAGCCGCTGGTAATTGTTGCTAAGAATGAGTGGAGAAATGAGAGCTCTGGAACATTTGATGCTCTGATGAGTCACTGGCAACTGTGAGATGTGTGGGAAATGTGGAGGTTTGTTTTCGAGGATGTGTCAGCAGTCATATCCTTACTGAAAGATTGAAAGCAAAACAGAGAAAACAGATCTGTGGAATCTATCTATCTATCTATCTATCTATCTATCTATCTATCTATCTATCTATCTATCTATCTATCTATCTATCTATCTATCTATCTATCTATCTATCTACAGTCTGTCTGTGTGCATGTCTGTCTCTCTACATCTCTGTTGACTCTGTCTGTTTTTCTGATTGTTTATCTGCCAATCTGTCTCTATGAAGATCTATTTATTTATTTTTTTTTGTCTTGACAAACACTGATCTACAATAATATAAAACAATCTTATGTAATATAAAGATACTTCATTGGATTTAAAAAGTTACACTGATCATGTATAACAAGTACATTCATTCATTCATTCATTCATTCATTCATTCATTCATTCATATTGTGCTCAGTGATTAGTCTAATGGCCAGCTGTTGTGGAAGCATGTTTCTCCCATTACAAACAAAAGCTGTCCTATTTATTCAAAACAGCAAAAAGTCAAGGACACAAAAAGTGTGACTGGGAAAAAGTTAATTTCCTCATTGACACGTTGTCCTTTATAATAAGTGAAGGACAGTATTTATTTATTTTTCAAGACTAATGACCGCCACATATGGCGTGTTGCCCATTTTAAAAAGATACAAACAGCCTCTGGCCGCGAGTACATGAGGCAGCAACTTAACCCCGTCTCTGCTGCTTCACCTGTTTTTCAAAAATGAAACGTTCCATTTGCTCTGCAGTCAAGCTCCATTAAGCCCTCCTAAAATTAGCTCAAGAAGTCAATGACTGGGTCATTGTCTAATATTGTGGGATTATCAATGCACATACAACATCCTGGTACTCTCTCTGCTTTCTGAATTTTCTGATGCTAGATGGTCTTTGTTAAACTGGGAGTAAAGCAGGTATCACACCCCCTCTCCCTGATCTGCAATTGTTTCCATCAGGAGAGGAAGATTTATGAAGGAGGAGAGGGGCCCTTCATAACAATGTGAATAATTCACCTCATCATCTGTTCAGAAATATTGCGCAGATCCAACCTGCTGTCTGTCCTCCCTCAGCCAGTACGCCGCAGCTCCAGGCTTTTTGACAAGACGGACATCTGTAGCTCCGATTGTGAAGCTGCCAACAGAGCTGAGGTGCTTCAAAGGCAGGAGTCACAATGACTGCAGGCTTATTCTCTCATTCATTTCAATCAAGTTCAATGCTGCTGTGACCTCCGGATTATAAACGTGGTGTGTAATTCATCCCTGCGTGCATTGAGAGTGTTGTTTGTTGAGCGTGTGATTGTGTACCGCCGGTGGTGATCTGGACTTTTGTCAGGTGTTTCTGGTATATTTGTAGATTGTGGTTGTCAATGCTGCAAATTTTTGACTGTCAATAAGGACTAGTTTGAGAAAGTTTTGGACCAGTTGACAAAAGAGTCACTTGCTCTGTGATTCTGCGTTTTCATTGTATTTTAAATTTGAACAACATGCACATATATGTTTATGACCTGCAAACATTTTGTTTTCTGTGACATGGTTGCCAAATCGTCATTTACTCTACCTCATGTCATTTCAAACCTGTATGACTGACTTTATTCCGAAAAACATAATTTCATTCCACACTAAAAAGGGGGAATTCGGGAATTATTATTATTTTTTTATTTATTTTTTTTACAATTATAAAGCAGCCATGCCTTGCCATACTTTTCCCTGCACAAATGTATATATTTTATATGTACGTATAATAATGATTTTTTTTTCTCACTGTTTAGCCCATTTGCAAGTTTACATACTGTACAACATTTAATTTAAATAGTGTGACTACCTGCATTTTTTCAGGAGTGAATTCAGTTTTAAAACCAGTCTTTCCTGTAACTGAACCATGAACAGAACAATATCAAGTACTCAGAGGAGGGATGACAGTCATATTTATCTGCAGTGTGCACATAGCCTGCGTAATTTATTTGAAAGAGGTGTATAAGCTGTATCAAGCACCCTTTTTTGTGCTTTACCATGGTGAAAAAGACCTTGACAGTGGATGTTCCTTTCTCAGTAGGGCGCTCATGGCATTTCTCTGAGGAACATCTTGTTTCTGAGCATGTACACATGAACGTTGAACACACGTGTGATACATGACATTAATCCTCTCATTTTGTCACAGCAAGTGGCTATTCCATCATCTGTATCAGAGACAGACACATCTCATCTCCTGTTGCTATGTGTCCAAACGTAACTCCCTAAAACGCTCCGTGTTTTTTCTCTCTTTGTCAGCGCGGTAGACTAAGGTTCTATCTGTGCTTTAGCTGTCTGTCTGTCTGTCAGCTCCTGCAGCCAGAGGATGTTCTGCTTCAAACGTCAGTCTGCTCTGCCATCTCACTGCTCATCCCTCCCGGCTGCTCAGACAGACACAGGGGGCGGGACGTGTTGCTGTGTGCTTGAAAGTGTTTTAACACTCATGCTCAATTCTAGCCCCAAGGCTATTTTAAGACATGTATATAAGTATTAGGTTGATACTACGTTACTTTCATAGTTGTTATAAACAAAATTTCAACCTGATAACACATTTGAATAGTCCAAATATGAAGGACGCAAATTTCTTTTCTGTTTTTTTCTTTTTTTTTTTTACTAAGGGTTATATTGGATCAAAACACAATCAGTGTAAGGATAGGAAAGCATACAGTTTAATAAAGTTTTTATTTATTTATTGATCAGAGGAACATTATACCAATACTATATATTATTATTATTTTCACACTTGGGATTTAATTCCAAACATACTGTAGAAGTCAATTTTAGAAAAAAACTAAAAAACGTGAGGATTAAAAGTCTGAAAGCCAAGGGCTCTGTTTGTGTGTGTCTGTCTGTATGAGCAGCTTGTTTGAATCTTTGTGTGTGTATATATATATATATATGTGTGTGTGCAGTGGGCCTCACCTGTCCGGTCCCTGGTGTGTCCAGTGGCTCATGTCTTCTGTCAGAGTGAGAGCAAAAGAGAGACAGTGATGACGTGACCAGCGGGGCCAACTGAAAGGGTCAACCCTTCAACCAGTCAGAGATAGAGGGAGAAAAAGAGCAAGAGAGAAAGAGAGCCATGTGGCAGTGATTTCCCACTGACAGGCTGTCAAGGCCATCAAACGTTGCCATACTGCACTGTCATTCGCACCTGCAGTCTGACGGTGCTCACAGCACACTGAGACAGAGAACGAGACAGAGGGAGAGCTAGAGTTTTTGAATCAGCTCTTGAAAGTTGGAAATTCTGAGAAATTCAAGAACTTTTCTCAGAAATCATGGCTTTTTATGTTTGGTTATGCAACATTGTTTATTTTGCACTGTAATAATTATTTTAAAAGGGGACAATCAGTGTGGATTCTTTTAGCTTATTTATAGTATGTATATATATATGGACCCACTTTATATTAAGTGGCCTTAACTACTATATGTACTTACATTTTAATGAATAATTTAGTACATTGTACTTATTGTGTACATGCATGTTTTTACATTGTACTTATATTTAAAAACTACATGTAATTACATCTGTATTTAATTTCTGTAATTACATTTATAATTACACTGTTGACCCATACTTTACACCTTACCCACCCTTAAACTTACCCATACCTCCAACCCTCTCCCTAACCTTACCCCTATCCCACCTCTATAGCAGCAAAAGTGTTTTACAATACAATATGAACACGATAAGTACTAAATTATTCATTAAAATGTAAGTACATAGTAGTTAAGGCCACCTAATATAACATCCTCTTGGAATTATAAGGTTCTATCTGACATTTTTGTAAAAATTGAGTTATTCACATATTCTTATTCTGTGTCAATGTATTAAGATTATGTGATAGATTTTTTTTTTTTTTTTTTGTGTACATTATGGGATTTTTACATAAAAAAAACAATAAAGTTCTATTTACACAGTCGTATGGAACACAAAAAACTTTGCAGCTCAATATAAAACTACTCGGAATGTAAATAGAACCTTAGAATTCCAAGGGGACGATGTGTGTGTGTGTGCTTAGTTAAAAGATATGTATTTCATATTATATGGACTATAAAAGCAGCAAATGTTATGCAATGTAAATGTTTCTTTGAGGTTTGCGTACCTGTAAGCTAGATGTTGGAATGGTCTGGATTTGCATTTTAAGGGTATGTCTTCACCTGCCCTCAGGTCAACGCAGTAGGAAGAGACTAAGGTGAGACCCCCTGTGGGGCTTCACCTGTCTGACAGTAGCTTTCGTTTAGCCCTTAACTCCTGGAGTGAGGGTCTCCCCTGCAGTCAGCTTCACACAGAGAGAACCGACTCCTTTAGATCTGAAGGCACGTGGGTGGAAGTCTTTGATCACAACTCTGTCTTAATATCGAGGGCCGCTTACTCCACACAGTGGCAAAGACTCTTACCTGAGTCGCACACACACATATTTACATCCTCTCTCTCAATCTGCCCTTAAATATCAGCAGAACCTGGAGCGTATATATGAAGGAAAGAGAGCTGAGGAGAGGAGAGTACAAGGAAAAAACAAAGACAAAAAGAAACACAAACAACTGTGGCTAACTGGCATATTCCTCCAACCTAATTTTTTTAATGATCTATGAGAGCCAATGAGAGAGAAATAGAGAGTCTTATGGCGCTTTTCCACTGTGTGGTATGTCGCGGCTCGCCATAGCACGGCTCAACTCAGCTCGGTTTGCATTTCCATTGCAGTCCATTGCCCCTTTAGAGTGAGTGGTATTAATTACATATCGTTATAGTTGAAACACCTCTACTGCCGTGAAAAAAAAGCATCATCCCATCAAGCTCTCGCTAGATCCGCTCTTCTGCTATCAATGAGAGGAACATCAGTACCTCCTCAACAGACCACGAAACAGTCATCTGCTTTTTAAAAATGTGTGCTTGTTCAAAACAGTTGCGTTCTATGCTTCGCTGGCTGTGTTGATTGTGCTGTTAGTAAAGATTCTCTCCGGCCAATCAGTGATCAGCAGAGTTTACATGTCACATTTGGTTCAGTTGGAACCTCAACCCAAGTGGTACTGAAAAAAGTACCAGGTACTGTTACCACACCCCCCGCCCCCCCCCAAAGTGAACCAAACCTTAATGTACAGTGCTGTGCCATGCAGTGGAACAGCACCATTAGAGAGAGTGAGAGAGAGAGAGAGAGAGAGAGAGAGAGAGAGGGGGGGGGGGATTAGAAGAAAAAGAAAGAAGCAGAGCGCAAAAAGAGCAAAAATAATTTTCCAGCACTGCAGTCTATTTTCTCCTCAGCCCTCCCAGGCCTGTGTCTCGTCACCTCCAGACACACTTTTTCGAAGACATTTGTTGAAGGATTTACTGGACTCCCGAGGGGCCCTAAATTTGCAATGCAATAACCAGAAGCATATGAAAGAGTAGGCTATACAGATAGTTTTAAAATCCTTTTATTATCCTGAAAAGAAGACGAAAAGAAAGAGAAAGAGAGAGAGAGAAAGCAGGGAATGGGTGAAATTAAGAATAAAGAGATATACAGAGAAAGAGAGGGCCCTTCTTACACTTGTAAATTAAATATCTCAGAGGAGAAAGTGAAAGAGGGGAATCTGGGTGAAGGGATGGAAACTCACTGAACATTTTTAGGTCTACCTTAATCACATGGATCCAACTGTCGAACTATGATGTGATAAACAGGTATTTTAGATTGACACACACACACACAGACACACACACATGCTCAAAAACTTTCATTAAGAGAAGATGCTTCATGAGGAGAATCTTTGCAGATTATCTATCCTCAAATATTAAACATGCACACACTACAAGATTTGAACATTGTGGTGTAGGATTATCCTTGAACAGTCCATTTCATTACAGAACATCGGAACGATTCCCCATCGAACCGTTAGTGTGTCATAGAACACAGTCATGGTGCTAAGATGGCTAAAGGAGATGTCACCCCCCTTCTGCAGCTGTACATTCCAGGGACTTTGTCTCCAAAGCCAATAGACTGATATTAACCTACTTGTGGTTTAATACAAACAACGGTCTCAACATTGCTTCCAATAAGCTGAATTGATTACCAGTATTTACCTCACATTTATCTTAAGTATCAGGTGTATTTAACCTGTGGAGTTATTTCTGTGTGTTTAACCTATTTGTTGGGTTTTCTACCTCAGTTATAGGAACTAATCACCAGAAGTTGCCTCATACATGTTTATTGTCTGTATTATGTATGCTTTATATTATTCAAGTAAATTTTGTGTGTTAAACACTTATCACGGCTAAATCCTTATTTACTTCCACCTCAACTATGGGAAGTATATGTATTTTGGTACCTACTTTATGGGTAAATGATTTCTAGAATTTTGATATAAAGTATATGTGATCACATGGACATTATGCTAATTAGATGCAAGAACCGGAGAACGGGGCGTAGGCCCCGTCCACGACTATATCTGATTGGCTGTCACACTAAGGAGGAAGGGTCAGATGGACATGCTTATAACCCAATGACAAGCAGCTATGCACTTTCATGTCAGGTATATTATGCATTTTTATTGACATTGATATTTTTACATTTATTTCCAGATAGATATTATTGAGTTTACAGGCTAAAGTGGTCTTGCTGTTGTAAACACTGTTGCTATTGCAGAGAAAAAATATTTGCATGACATTTAAAATATAATTATATTTTAATTCATTTCTGAATTGTTTTAATTTTATAATGATAATTCAGAGAATGAGAAAATCTGAATAAGCCTTACCAGTGTTGTGATAATTATTTTTACGTGTTAAAAATAAATAAGCACTGTAATTTAATAAAAGTTTAGTCAAATAACATAAAAAAGGCCAGACCCCTCGATGCCTGTGAAACTTTTCTCCCTCAAACAGCACGCTAGTGTTACTTTTACACTACAGGCTACACACAGCAATATAAACAACATATCTGCATGTTCTCACATCACATTGTTCTTGTAAAATAATAATAAGTAAATAAACATCAAAATCACTTCACTGAGAATGAAACACCACTTACCAGCTGTCACGATGTTGAAAATATCCTCTAGCAATTAAAAAATGCGCGTGCAGCATGAGGAATCTTCCCGGTTGGATGAGGTCGTTGTCAGGTGAAAGGTCATTATGTTGGTCATTTTATTTACGGCTAAATTATTATTAATAAATTGTACTAATATTATGATTGGCATGGGCAGGCATTCACAAAAGTTTATGTTATTACAAAAAAAATTCGAGGAAATTTTGCTTTGACAAAAGGGCACTTAAGGGGCAAAGGAGCAGGTGCTCAAGTGAACCGGTTCTTTCGGACAATTCGATCAAATAAACCAGTTGAAAAAAAAAAATGGTTCACCGGTTCTTTTGCGCTCGATGTAATGGCGTCATTGGCGATGATTGCACTTCATTCAAGCCTTTGGTTTACCCGCGCTTATAACATTAGCACAGAATCATTTCAGAATCAATCACCAAAATAATCAGTTCAGTTCAGACGCTCTGTGTGTCAGTCTGCTTCACGCTGAATATCACACATGCGCAGTATCATCAGCTCATCGGTTCTCGAATCAGAAGCGTCTGACAGAAACGGTTCTCGGTTCAGTGTACGCATAAATGTCGAAATAATTATTATTTATTATTGTTCTGCGTAGTTTGAAGAGAAACATTTTTGGATCTTTATCCCGAATATATATATTTTTTAATCAGGAAGAGGGTGGGGGGTCAAATGGGGGGTCAAGGCATTTTTTGGCAGGGTCTTGAGACCCCCCAAGACCCCCCCTGGCGCCGCCGGTGCTCATAATCAGTAATCATTAGGGGTGTCACAGTACGCAAAAATCACAGTTCTGTACGTACCTCGGTTTTAAAGTCACAGTTTGGTTCATTTTCGGTACAGTAGCTAAGGGAAAGAAATGCAAACATTAAACTGCATGTTGTTTATTACTATAAACTTTTTTTTTTACAATATGTTTACAATTTAAAAAAAAATATATTAATAAAAAAGAATAAGAAATAAAATACTGCTGCAAAGTTCTCCACTAAATAAAATACTCTCAGTCTCAAACCAATATCATATAATAAAATATAATGAAAAATATAAATGAATAAAGATGATTACAGTGCAGCATTATCAATCACAGCTTGAAGGCCTGCTCATATTAAAAAAAAAATATATATATAACTTTTCCAAATTGTTAAGTGCAGCATCAACAGTTTCAGTTTTTAGACCTGCTCAGATTTCATCAGAAACTCTTACCCCTAACTGGATCTTAACCGATTTGAATTGATACACATTTGAATCAATTTGCTACCGGCACCCGGTTAATCGCTACATCCCTAGACCTGTATAATGTCACAAAAGATCTATATATTAAAGCTGCAGTCGGTAACTTTTGACGCTCTAGCGGTTAATAAACAGAACTGCTTGCGTCTTGTGGAAGAACATTGTAGCCGGAGCTACTTCTCTCTGTTTATGTCAATGAAGAATCACAAAGGTACTGGGTTACTCCGCCGAGGTATTTCCGAAGCAATCTAAAATAGTCAGAATATAAACACTTATTATAGGTGCACCAGGACAAACTAAAAACACGGTTTGGAAAACGGATTCATGGTGTACTCGTTCATTATATACATTTTTCTACATTTTGAACACAAACAAAGTTTCTCAAAGTTCTTTAGTTGTGTTTCGTTTTAATCCAACCAGTGCAGAATTAGCAATGTGCTGAATTGTTTCGCCCAATATTCATGTCTGCAAGTACATTGTACTTACTCTAAACTTTTCATGTAAACATGTCGCAATATTATAGTGGGCCTTGGTTAAAGTGACTTAAATTACTTTCACTCTCTAACCATTTAAAAACTCTCAGTAACCCTAAATAAGTGACCCTGTAATATATAATTTTTAATCTGAGCCATTATGTGTTACATAATATGTGTGAGTGAAACATACATTCACTCTGTACTCATTAAGTTATGTGCTGAATACTGTAGCTCATGGGAGGATATGGGACTGTGACTAAGCATTATACTATGACTAGTCTTAACCCCATACTGGGGGTGGCAGATGAGTTGAAACTTTGTGTCTCTTTACAGAGAGAGGAAAATGCACAATAGGCTGTCAGAGCACAAGGGTGATAGGCTCACAGATGAAGAGGATCTTGTCCTGGTAATATTAGGGATTACAAGTGCTCAGTTACTGCTCCATGTCAAACACTGCGCCACTGCTCTGCATGTTTCATCAGTCTAGCACCAATTTCAAAAAGTATATCTTCAGCTTAAGAACAAAATAAATTCTATCAGACTGTCCTCCGACAAAAAAAGGCCCTATAGGTCATTTGGGCAAGCACCTAATTACAATCTGTATTTACTTTTTAAAGTTAAGATTGAAAAAAAGTTAAGTATTAAAAATAATGGCAGTGTCGTGTTACATCTAACGTCATAAAATGACGTTTGACTGTCATTACCAATCAAAATGCATATTTTTTTTAAATGCAATGTGTGGACTTTTTACATGGTCCAACCCAATCTCATGGCAATTCGTACGCATATTACTAGGTAGCTAATTTATACTAATTCGTACGAGTGACCACACTTAACCCCACCCCTAAACCTACCCTCACAGAAATCATGCAAAATCGTGATTTACAGTGCATATACATTTTATGAGCATGTGCGCTTTCTGGGATCAAACGCATGATCACATGATCACATGACTGCATATCGTCATATACCGAGATGCTCTTCTGAACTGAGCTAACTGATAGGGGTGCAATTGTAATATATGCTTTGATTGGTCGTATTTTATTTTTTCGTATTATATTTTAAATTTTATTTTATCATATTATATTTCAAAAGGCGCCCTATATGGGAGTTTTGGTTGGAGGACATGTTGGATTATATCTGTTGATTCTATCTATCTATTAGATTTTTGTATTTATTTGTATTTAATATATTATTAAACATTGACTGTATATATATATATATATATATATATATATATATATATATATATATATATATATATATATATATATATATATATATATATATTTCATGTAGATCAAACATAGCCTATACATTTTAAAACACTTGACACACGTTCAAGTTTATGCACTGTAATATGAATGGAAATCCTATTTGAATATTTAGCAAAATAACTGAAAATGTTTTTTATTATCAAAGGAGTCAAGTGCAAAACTTGAAAGCTACGCCTGTTGTAAAGACCTACTCCGTGCATTAATGTGAACCTTTCTGCTTGCTTCTCTTCTCTCAGGTAATTACTTACAGACCGTAACTGTCTCCTGCACACGTTTACGTTTTCAGATTGGTTGTCTTGCTGAGGCCGTTTTAATGTCCTTTTTTGTATTCAAAATCTGTGCTGTTCCACCCATCTAGACTAATGATTTTTTTATTATTATTATATTTTTTTCTCTCTGTAGTGCATTTATAATCAAATTCATCTGTTTTCCTGGGCAAAGCTCTCGGCTAACCTCAGCTGACGAGTATCCGTTCTCTCTCTGTCTCTTTAATTTGTTTTTCTCCCTCTTTTTGAAGCAACATGATGAGGTGTGTCTTTAATATTGGAAGTGGAATAGGAGCACCTCAGCAGGGCATCTAAATTAACTCGAAGCTGAGGAATGAGGGGGTCTCGTAAAGAAAACGAATAAACAAACAAACAAACAAAGAGACAATGACACTATAATCACCACCCATTGAGCTGGAGCTGTAATACAGAACAAAATGAACTCTAAAGTGATCTGAATACCAAGTTGCGCTTTTGTTGAATGTGCACATTTCCCGCAGCGAGCGCCTCGGTGCTTGAAGAAAGTGACAGGTGAGGTTTTTGTTGGATGATGTTTACAGGTTGGGTCATGCAAAGTACAGCACAAGAGCTTGCCTGCAACGATCAGGATCAGTCGATGTGTAATCCGAAACGAGTCCTCATGACAGATGATTGATCGGCCTCAGCTGCGGCGCTCCCAATCTGATCCTCGCCAGCGATAATGCATTCTCCTTTTGTCTGCCTATCACTAATGCAGTGGTCGGAGATGACAGAGAGCGCTCGCCGCCCTTTGCGGAGAGAAAGAAATGATATCTTTTTCATTGGAGCAAAACCAGAAACTATGATGAGGGGGGAAAATGGAGGGAAAGATGGAAAAGTTCCCCCGCTTTCTGTCTCCAGAGAAAGAGAGGCCTTATTATCCGCCTGCATTTGCATGATGAGAAAACACAGCTCGTATTCATCTTAGTAAAGTTGTAATAAATGATTTCAACAGAATCGTCATCAATTTTACGCAGGTGCGCTCGTGAAAATCACTCACTTCAATCAAAAGATCCTTAGCTCCCCCTGTTAAAGACGGCTCATTTTTTACTATCACACACTGTAACGCTGAAATTTGGAGGAAAGAGTGAGGAGAGAGAGAGAAAGAAGTTGAAGGCAAAAGACAGCCAGATCATATTCCGCTGGATGGCGCTGAACTGAACTGAACAATTAACAAGACTGACAACCGAACAGGAAAATGATCTTTTGAGATGGTGCTATGAAAATAAGACAAGCGTAAACAAATAAGAAAAAAAAAAAAAACCTGTAAACAAATGGAAAAATAAGCAGGAGACAGAGAGATAAAGAGGAGGGGTGATGTTCTGGGGTCACTCTGAGCCTAATCGACTAGAATTCCCAAATGCCAAGACAACACCTCAGCCTATAATGACCAGAGATCCTCCCCGTACGCTTCAAACACCCAGCAGCACGGCTCGGGGAATTAACAACAGCGTCATACACAACGCTGGCTGGATTTACTCGCTGTTGCGCTCTGCACACCTGCTCCTCAAGAAAGTCTTAATTGGCAATTACCGCAGTGCTTTTGTAACACTTGTATGCCTGATTGTGTTCAATCTCATTTGAATCAACGAAGGTCAAATCCAGGACAACAGCTGAAGAAATGCTTAATAATACGTTGTTACTTTGTAACAAGGACGTATTGTTCATATTAAGCAGTGATTACTAAGATGATTAGATTCATTACACATTTATCGAAGCAGTGCTGTCTCTTTTGCTAGCATTTAACAAAGCTAGCATGTGTTTTGGAGAAGAAAAAACTAAACTAACTAACAAAAAAAAAAAAAAAGATAAACCAAATCTGTGCAAGAGCAAACTATCTGTAGAGTTTATTAAAAAAAATAATAAATAAATAAATTATATATAAAAATACAACCATCAAATTGAAAGTGCCGTTTATATTATAGTCAAAAGACCAAACTCATTTGAATGTTATATAATGAAGTGTGTTTGAAAAGCTCATTATACAGCTTGGAGTGTTCTCTCATGCAGTATCCATGACTTTGTTAGAAGCCCTTAGAAGTGGCTTCACATATAAACTCTGGTTGGGTTGTTTTTAGCTTGGGAAGCGTAGTTGTCGCGATGGTAGGTGTGAGAAGATGCAAAAGGCCATGCATCTCTGTGAGCGAGAGACTGAGTGAGATCAGTAATTGCTTTTGTCATGAGTCTCAAATCCTTCTGTGCACTCAGCAGTGGAGAAGTTGAGTGTAGGACGGCAAAATATTAAGCTGAAAATAAATCCTCTTATTATCATGTGATGCAGCAGAATAATAGAGGAATAATGCTTAGTTTCATTTTCATATAAAGATACAAAATATTTCTCTCATTATGCCATTAACTGAGAACAGGAGAAAAGTTTAAGTATTTCACCTGATTTGATTTGCAGACTGAGCAAAAGATGTGTTAGTTTATAAATGGCCCTAAAAGTTTCCTTGAAAAATGTTTTTCCTTGTAATGTTTTAAGAAAAAGTCACTTCTTTAACCTGATCATTATGATTAGTAGGTTTGTTGTCTTGCGGTGTCACATACTTTTGTTGTTAATTCCAATTAGTGTTTTGAATTCATGTAGATAATTATATCTAGAAGCTTGAAGGGCAAAATGGTGATTTTTAAGTTTTTAAGTTATAAAATTACTAACCCCCCCAAAATAACACTCTAAAAACTCTACAAAATACTAAACTCTAACTAAAAATGTATTTTCTCTCCCCAAAATGTATTATACATGAATTATGCATGACTGCTATTATTTGAGACTGAACTTATTATTGTATTAAAGCCTTAATATTGTACGAAATGGTCCATGTCATTTATTTAATACCCTACTAGAATTTCATGTAATATAGATTCTACTGTTTTTATTATTATTATTATTATTATTTAAAATAAACATTCATAATTTCATAACAGCATTGATTTTCTAGAACAAAGGTTCACAGATATTTTCAAGCAAGTGATCTGTGTTAAGTATATATACTGTATATATATATATATATATAAATATATATATATATATATATATATATATATATATATATATATATATATATATATACATATGTAAATGTATGTTTCATTTACCAGATAATGAGATGTGTTTTTATGTTTCATTATTTTTTACAATAAGCACTTTGGTCTCTATTTAAAGTTTTAAAGAGAGATCTTAAAAGTGCATAATATTAAATAACTTAAAGGGGGGGTGAAATGCTATTTCATGCATACTGAGTTTTTTACACTGTTAAAGAGTTGGATTCCCATGCTAAACATGGACAAAGTTTCAAAAATTAAGTTGTACGTTTGAAGGAGTATATCTGTTCCAAAAATACTCCTTCCGGTTTGTCACAAGTTTCTGAAAGTTTTTTTGGAGTATGGGTCTGTGTGACGTTAGATGGAGCGGAATTTCCTTATATGGGTCATGAGGGCACGTCTGCTGGAAGTTTTACGCCATATTTGCGTATAGTTTATTTCTTAAGGATAATGCAGTCCCAACGAAAAAGGGTCACGATCGTGTGTTGGAACCGCAGGCGGTGAGTAAAACTGCTTCAAATATCTCTGTGTTGTTAACTTAGCTATCGGCGAGTAAGCACATCAAGTAAACCTTGTACACCTTTAAAGAAAAAAAAAAAAAGACGACATAAAGTGGAACTTAGTCATTTTCCAAAACCGCTTAGTGTAACGGAGTGCTGTGCAGGTAAACCTCACTCTCTGATCTCAAGAGACGCACTAGCAACATACGTTAGTGGCTGTAGCCATTTATTCTCCTTGTTAGTGCGTCTAGTCCGCCTCCCATGCCGGAGACCTGGGTTCGAGCCCCGCTCTGAGCGAGTGCGAGGAGCGTCAGAAAGGACCCGGGAGAGAGGGGTTACAAATATATAATGTTTCAATACATACCACATAGAGACGTCCTGTTGTAGTTGTTGCTGATGCTGCTCTCGTTCAGTTTCAGCCTCAGGATCTGATTCAGGATCATAAATATACGCTGAATCTGACTGTTTGCCATGGTTTGTTTTGGATGATTTTTTTTTTCTCCTCACGGTAATGTCACAACTTCCAAACGCTCTCAACGCAAAAGCCTACTCGCGCTCGTGATTCTTTAGCTCCGCCCACACGTCACGCCTCCAGCGGCTCGTGTTTTTCTGGGAAAAATCGGTACAGACTATCTTTCTCTTATGAATATAATAAAACTAAAGACTTTTTGGAGATATGAAGGATGCAGTACTACTCTATAGGTACTCAAGATTAACAGGAGATTGAGTGAAAATGAACATTTCACCCCCCCCCCCCTTTAAAAGTGAACTTAATTTAATTCTATAACTTTGTACATTCATTCTTAAACATACTAATTCAAAAATGGTGATTGATACAATGATATTTGTCAAATCATTAATCCAATGAATTAATCTAAAAAAAAAGCTGTGCAAAAAGTTGCCTTTTTTGTGTGTGTGTGTATGTGTGTGAACACATCTCATTTTTTCCATCGAGTGGAGCTGTAAGTAGATGCGGCGCTGGTGAATGCAATCACACTCTGGTTTGCGTAATTGGGTTTTAACACAGGGGAACAATAACATCTACCCTCAGTGTTTTTGACATGGCTCCAAAAACGCATTACTGCTCAGCGAGGATACCTCCACATTATGTCTTTCTTTCTTGTAATATGCCAGCAGAAATATACCAGCACCCTTGTTTCCTCTCCCACTCTTTTCCTTCTTTTCTTCTTTGGAAGGAAGCGAGAATGAGAGGAAGTAGCGGCACATAGCATGTCTTCATTAAAGTGTCATCCTCCATTATTTGGCTCTTATCTCAATTAGCACTCGCTTTAATAAAGGAGCCCTTTCTCACAATCTATCTCTTTCCCTCTCCTTCCATCTTATTCTGCCTTCTATTTCCTTCAGCCTGTCTCAGAGGATGGAAGAAAAGAGGTTTGTGTTGTTCTCCTTTCCTCTCTTCCTGCTCGAGTTTGGATTTTGATAGCGTATGGAGAGCTTGCTTCTGCAGACTCTTTCTCACCCTCGCCCCCTCTGAGAGCAATTAGACCTGCTTGCCTTTGGCTGAGCTGTGAAGGCAGACACCAGACCCCCCTGTAATCACTAATGCAGGGAAGCCACCACGTCGTTACACCACTCCAGGTCACAGCGGGGCCCTATCACCACACGTTCCACAGGAGAGAGGACGAGGAGAGCAACCCAGACTCACATCTTCGCTGTTCCCTCTGGGGAGAACTCTTTATTTAAGTCTTGTAAACCTTATATAAATCTAAAGGCAGAGATCACACGCTCCCCTCTGAGGCACTACTCTAGGTATTACCATACACTTGTGTGCTGTTTCCCACCTCCACCCTTTTCCGGGGGGCTGCAGAGCTGGCGTTTTATATTTAGCCCGGCCCCGTTGCTGGCTGCCCGTGCTCCGTAATTGAGCGCATACATTTGCACTATCTGTATTTGACAGAAGGTGACATCCCTCTGTAGAGGTGAGGACGGCATTGGCTAGTCAGCGGCTGATCTCTCAAATTGTACTCTAATTGGGGGATATTAAACATGCTATCCTACTTACCCTCTGGGAGGCCGATCCATATTCAGCCTTCTCTTCATATCTAGACTGCCTCGAGCAGCCAGGCTCGGGCTAAAAGTGTCATTCTTACATGTAGATGTGGTTCTTATATATGGATCATTTGCAGAACGTTCTAGCTGTCACGTGCCAGACAAACAAACATGGACGGGCGCGTGTTTTATAGTGCATTCGCTCCCGGCACTTTTGAATCTTGTTTATGATAAAGTCTCTCATTATTATGTCAGTCTGAGGTTTTTCATAGCATTCAGTTACTGTTGTCTCGGGGGATCCGAATCATCAACAACAAATATAATTTACTTACTGATATAAGTGATAGAAAGATGAGTCACGCATCTGTCAACATTATTAAAGCAGCACTAGCATTTTGTGCACGTATGTCATCTGTGATATTTATTTTTTACTTACAGCATTTTTTTGTGAAAGTAAAATAAAAACAACAGTAGTAAGGTTACTGACACAGAATGAAGTGCTGGAATTGGTTGAATAAGAGCATTCTTAGTTTCCATTCAACATAAAATAAAGTTAAACTTTGTGTTAAGGTGTCTTATTTACTGTGAGTTTTAACACTAATTTTGATACTCAAATAAATAAAGAGTTTTATTTATAAAAATTATAATTATAATTAAATACCAAGTTTTATTATATTAACATGTTCTTACTATGGAGTTAGTTTAGTCTGTTTAGGGTTAAACGTGTGTAATAATAAAAAACAACAGTTAATTTTGCAAATTGCTATAGTAGTGAACACTGCAAAAGAGGGTAGCTATTTATTTATTAATTTATTGATTGATCTTTACAGTCCTGTTCCGCATATCCTAATTACAATATCTGGTTATTAACTAGTTACTAACCCTAAACCTAACCTATGTAATTACTATGTAATTACCATATATTACTTACGTTTTGTTTAAAGTCTAACCAAAATTGTGTTACGTTTATTTTATATACTTAGCCCGTTTAATGACAAATTTATAAATGGCAAACATTATGTAAACATAAAAATTTTATATAAAAATGTAAACGTATGATTGTATTTAAATAAAATGTATGTTTAAATAAACATACAATTATTAGAATTTTCAGAATGTGTAAGCATTGTCTAAATTTTAAATTCTATAGTTTCTCAATCTGTGAATTTAAGTGTTTTGCTTTATTCAATGTATAATGTTGCAATATTTCAGTATTTTATAACTCTTATTTTATATATTAGCTAAATATTTTATTAATTTTATTTTCTAAAATAATAATAATAATAATAATAATAATAATAATAATAATAATAATAATAATAATAAACAGTAAAAGCCACTATCATTTCAAATATAACACATATGACAGTGATACATTACAGGGAGATTACCCAAAATGCATGTGACCCACAGATCTAATATAATTATGGCTCAAATATCAAAGCCATTCACGGTGTGCTTTACTGTCAGTGAAGTACAGGGCTCTTGACTTAGACAGAAAGAAGATGAAGGCCAGGCACATCCTGAGGTCCAACAAAAACCCAAAGGGATGAAGACCATGAATGAATAGTAGAAGAGGTCACAGTTGTTCCCTGCCTTCATTGGCTTTTGTTTTCTAATTTAAGATTACTAAACAACGACAGAAAGCAAGGTGCTCTCGCTCATGAACACTCAGAGGTCGATGCAATTTAACAGGGCAACACTCCATTAAAAGAAGGCCAGTGCCATGGCTTAAGGGGAACAATTTAAATGATGACAATGTTGTTTCTCCAAATCAAACATATTACTTACACAACTTTTTTTTTTTTTTTTTTTTTACTCTGTCAGGAGACATCTGTGATCACTCAGCCTTTTTCATCCTAACACAGGAAGGACGAGAGGAAGCGAAAAAAAAGGAGAAAAGAGAACAACAATAAACACAACGATGATTTATAAGTACATCCCCTGGTGCTTATTCTCTAACCCCTTCAAACACACGCAAGTACACACTCGTACATATATTAAAAAAGCAGGGTGGATGTTTATTAATATATTATATGCTAGGCATGGGAATGTGGCTGCTGAGGAGTGTAATTGCAGCGTTGGAAATATTTCCTCGGAGGAGCTTGGCACATATTAAAAGGGAAAACTTGAGACATGTTTGTGATAATATTCCTAATAAATCTCAGTGCGGGCCTCCAACTCCTTGACGTTAATAGTAACACGGCCGTTCATCTTGGTTGGAGCTCCAGAATTTAAGATTGGTCACAAACAATCTGAGCGATACCGGATTGCACAGGGCCCCTGCGTGTGCCTCGCGCTCCAATAAATCTCCTCTTCCTCCTATGCAAATGATGCAAGGCTTTTAATTGATAATTTCTCACATGGGCCTGTGCACTGGTGGACTGGAGGCTCCTAATGAGAGAGAGCCTATAGCATGTGCTTTAAAGCCAGAATGAGCAATCACCCTGAGAAGTGGGGTAATTATTTAGCCCTAGGTAGGGTTGAAGTGTGTGTGTTTTAAACAGGAAAAAAGGGGGCAGCCTTATTTTTAATAATGTGTGTCTTGAATGTTACCTTGCTTGTGCGAGCAATACTGAGCATTAAAGGCCAGTTAAATTGATAAGGCAAATCCGTGTTCTCTTTTAATGCAGCTTGTTGTGTAAACGCACCTCGATCTGTCTCCTATATTAGAGAGTGTCGGCCAGGAACAATTAATTGTTTCTCTCTCTGTCATGTGCGCACAAACTTACACGTTACTGTCCGGCTCACAATAACAATTTCACTTGATACCACACAAATAATGGGCCGGGATAGAATCAAAAATGAAGCATCGGTTCTCACCAGGTCTCTTTATAGTACCAAGGGCCTTTGCAACGAAGAGTATTTGAGATGTAAACATCAGTCTCTCTATCTGGATTTGGCTAAGATATGAGGATCTCCACCATACATTTAGATAAACTGATAGAAATCTGACTGGTCTGTGTCTTAAGTGTCACAGTGCTGTTTATATTTTGGCCTGTTTGATCTGTGGCTCATATATGTGAGTGTGTGTACAGTGTATATGAGTCTCTCAGCCTCTCTCTCTCAGCTATACAGCATTAGTTAGTTCACTGTAGCCCTTGTATTACAAACCATGTATTTGAAATAAGGCATTGTGTGAGTTAATATCCATGTTCTTCTTGAGAGGCATTAAAGACAGTGTCTGATTCAGTTCGCACTGGAGCACAGCATCAATATTCCCTGGATATTATATATGTTCTGTTTCGTTTTGTTTAGTTTCTTTTCTTTTCCTTTCTTTCTTTTTGTAAGTTCTTGCTTTACTAATTTTGGGGTTAGAAACCGATTAGATTTGATTAAGGTTTAATCAGATTTCAATATAGAGTCGAGTGGTTTGAGCTGAGCAGTAACATGTAAACTGACAGTACGATATTTATATCTTCCCACCAGTAGGGGGAAGAGTGTACAAAGAAACAAGCATTAGTGTGATGGGATATTTACAGTCATTCAAGAGCTGAACAGCTTCACAATACACATGTACTCAAACATGCTTTTAAGCGCACTGTATACAAGAGTAGTTGGACACTTGAATGTAAATATGTATGGATGTATTTGCATTATACAGAAAATATCAAATAATAATAAAAAAAAGTACTAACATCCTTTTCATACAAAACAATTTATACATGGCAAGGCTATGTATGGCAATAAAATATACAAAATATATCAATTATAAAAGTGAAGTTAGTTCTGAGAAAATCTCTAGTGGTAGTTTGCAAATGGCAATGACAATGGATTGATATTTTGTCTAATATATTTTATATTTGTCCTACATTATAACTTTTACCTTAAATGTCAAAATACTCGTTGGTGCAACTGGAAGAAAGAAAAAAAGGTCTTCGTAATACCGACTGTCAGTTGTGGATAAGTATTCTACACACTTAAACACACAGTTTGGTATAAACTATGCAGTGAAAATGGCTGAAAAAAGAAAATGTAATACAAAATCCATGGTTTCGCTAATTGAAATATTATGTGCAGATGTTTGGCTCTTTCCAGTTTGTGAATTTCATACAATAAACACATCTGAATTACCAGCGATTAGCAATGAACCATGTCCATCAATCAAAAATCCACATTGGTTTAGTTTGTTTGGACAATCTTTTTTTATATTTAGACAAACTATTATAATATTCCCTTAAAAAAAGAAAGAAAAAGAAAAAGAAAAAGAAAAGAGAAAAGAAACATGCTGGTTAGCCATGTTTTGAAGCTGGCATCTGGTTTGAGCTGGTTTATGCTGATTCTAAGCTGGCGCTAGTTGCTTAGGACCACACCTGACAACTCCTGACCAGTTAAACCAGCTGCCATGCATTTTTTTTTTTCCAATAGGGTTTCAATGACAGTAAATCAACACAAACACACACACACACACACGCACACACACACACACACACACAAGCACACGCACACACACACACACACACAAACACACACACGCACACACAAACACACACACACACACATACACACACACAGGCTTATAAAACCTCTACATCCTCAGATCAGGTTTAAAAGTTAATTCAAAGGATCAAAGCGTCACCACTGCACTACATCAACAGCACATTTTATCAGTCCATCATGCTTATCCATTTATCTTCTTGATCTTTCTCTCCCTGTCTGTGACCCATTTTGCTCTTTCCTTTACGACAAACTACTCTATGGTGTGCTTGCCTTCCTGTCTCTTTAGTCCTCTTTTCTCCTCTCCTTCTGTCCAAAGGGGGTTCATCAACCGGCTTGTTATACCGCGCAGTAATTAGCAGCGCATGCTTGTATTAATTAGTGGTGAGTGATCTTGTTTTATTAATATGTACTGGAGTACGATGGGGTTGGAGCCAGAACAATGTGGTGGGTGGTTCGGCTGCCTCACTATCAGCTGACCTCTCCATGCTGCCGAGACACGGGACGGCCAAATGGTTAAACCCATTATTAAACATTTTATGCTAATGCTGTTTGTTTTATAAGCAAGTTGACGGTGTGGATTTGCAGAAAACAGGTGCTGTGGTGTGAATGCATTCTAAATGATGTGATACTGGAGGAATTAATTAGAGTTTGTGCGTTAATTAGGTGCAATAATTTGTGTGATTAGCGGGCTGTTTAAGAAGGAAGACATGCACACTCGCAAGTGCGCATATGTACATACACAGTTTCTTCTTTACGCATATGCTGTGCATGCTCAAATGGGACAGTTGTTTTGTTGTCTCGAATCACAATAGAGAGAGAGTTTGAGAGACGAGGAACTTCCTATTGCGTACTTCATAAATGATTCATTAAAAAAACACTGAGGTGGCTAAAACTAATTACCAAAATGAGCCGGTTGTTGAGGGCTCGCTCATCTCTTTTTAATTTATTTCCTCTTGTCCTTCCCCTTTCTTTCCTTAAGTTAAAAAACCTTACCTCAAAGCGAAAGGGAAGCTTCTCCACACAGAACTTCTAAATTTGGAAAGGGTTTCATGATAAAAGACAGAACCAGTTTTTTTTTCCTTCTTATCCTTCCTTCTGTTCTTTTCATTACATATTATTAAAATCATAAAGTGCATAATTAATTTCTGCAGATGCAGTGCATTTGGAGCTCATTCGGATAGTTAATAAGGCGGCTCCGCATTCATCTGCCGCAGTCAGTCAGGTGGAAAAGATCCTGGGAAAGTTTAGTAGAACAGATGAGATGGATGCAGACCGACAAGTGAACAGAAACAGAACCAATACAGGTATTTTAAAACATAGACTCTCATTCAATAGAAATTTGCAGAAGATTGGACTTCTGTTAATAGTTTGGACAGTTTTGGTGCTTATCCCATGGCTCTTTCCAATAATTCGACAGGTTTAAACTTCCAGCTCCAAACTCTGGCTGGGGTGACGGTCATCCTCTCAGGCATTATTGACACAATGTGTGAAGCCTTCTCTCTGAAAATCTATAGATGAATCTTCCTATGTTCTCAACAGAGCCAACTTCAGGCTCACTTTTTATGGCCAGTGGAAGACGTCCGAGTCCAACCCCTCACCTTTCCTCAAGCATCACAGGCTAACGGTGATTGAAACCACTTGTTGATGAGTGTGTATCCTGTGGGTAGTACTTTGTTGATTTTATTTGAGGCAGATGCAGGAATGGAGATTTGACTGACACCAAATAAGCTCAAAATCACCTCGTCTAACCCATAGGCCCCTCCTCGACTCCATGTTCACTCTAGACCAGTGGTTTTCAACCTGTGGTCCGCGGTGGTATTGCAGGTGGGCCACCAATTATTTTCTGTTCATTTCCAGTCCATTCTAGAGCTGTGCGATTAAAATAAAGTTTTCTTTTTCTGCAAAATTTCTAAATTGCTTTATAGCACAATATTCTGCGGCCCTGACTTCCCGTAGTATGCTCTCCGATCCAATCAGAATGCATTGCGCCTAGCGCGAGAACAGAAAAGACTGGGCATATGCCTAACTCCAGGTTCACACTCTGGCTGAGATTTAAGTGAGAGGAGGCAAGTTTTAAGTATGCACACTCTCCACGCTGAACAGCGTGTATCTGAGCAAGCATGTCTGGTTTTGTGACAGAGCAAAGGAAATCTGCGTGTGAACAGAGAGATTCGCACTTGTGCATTATTTTAATGTGCTTTCGCGTTATATATATATGAGCTCCTGTACATGGGAATTATTTATTTATTTTTTTTTGTCTATAATTTTGTTACATCTTTACTACAGTGATAATTTTGACTTATGTCTGTTCTAGAGACGTTACAAGTTTTTGATAAAGCTCTGGTTTTCTTTTTGAAACATGTTTCAAATTAATCCTCAATGCATTTATGACTGTAAAAGCATATCGGTGTGTTTCACAATCGCAAAATTGATCAAAGAAATCTATTTTTTTTTTTTTTGTCCATATTGCACAGCCCTAGTTCATTCAATAAATACAGTTAACAATCTAGCTTCTGAGTACTAAGTTATTAACCCAACAATAGCGGGGTCAGTTAATTTTTTTTTTTTTTGTGGGCCGCGCAAACATATGTGTGTGGTTGTGTGGGCCGAAAGTTGAAAAAGGTTGGGAACCACTGCTCTAGACTAACTTGTAGCACCCTACCTTTTAGGCCACCAATTCTTTATGGTGTTAACTTCCATCTCATAATAAAATCTTTGAAGGAGAGGAATAACCAGCATTGGTTAGGGGAGTCAAATTTTGATTAACGTTTATTTGTGTTTAAGAGAGAGCTTATCCAAAATGAAAATTCTGCCATTGTTTAGTCATGTCGTTCCAAATATGTTTGACCTTTCTTTGGTCCATAAAATCAAAGTCAGTGTGGATCTATATAAAAATTTTACATAAAATACAATTTGAAATTCACATTGATCAGTGAACATACATATGGTGAACAGGAAGATCAAACGTGCTTGATGCTCCACCTGAGCTGCAGAGGAAATCAGTTGACATCCTAATATATATCCACCTTGTGGACCCATCAGTTTGTGCAATCAAATCCAGGCACAGCTACAAATTACAGTTTACTAACGTGATTATTTTTTAAAGTATAAAATAGCGAGAAAGGAAAATAGAACACCTATTGCAAAGGGAAGGAAAAACCATGGTCCTATACATTTTTTTGCATCGGTAAGTTTTATTAATTTATTTACTAATTTATTTAATTGTAATGAATTCTGTTTCTAATACATGCCGTTCTTAGAACTTCATATTAATCAAAAAATCCTAAACAAATATATTACGGTTTCCACTAAATTATAAAGCTGTATAACGGTTTTCAACGTTGAGAATAATAAGAAATGTTTCTTGCACTTCAAATTTGCATACATTTCTGAAGCATCTGATACTGAACTCTGCGTAATGATGCTGAAAACAATAGAAAACAGTTATTTGAAATGAATTCAAATGAATTCAAATTAATTAACTAATATTTCAAAATATTACTTTTTTTTACTATATTTTTGATCAAGTAAATGTAGCCTCGGTGTGCGTAAGAGACATCTTAGAAAAACATAAAAAACATTTAAAAAAAAACGATTACCAAGCCCAACCTTTTGAATGTTTATATTGTAGGATTTTTTATGTATCCTGTCTTCAGTCCTGCAGATTGTCAATCCAAACATTTTTTGTTCAGTGGAACTTTGTTAATAAAGCCTGTGGGGGAACACACCCCTTACACTCATTCATACTGTAATTGTGAAATAACAAGAGCAACCTTGGGGACACAATTTGTCATCTGTTGTATTAGGCGTTAAGCAATAACGCATATTGCTCTTTTCCTTAATGACCACTTCCTATTCTGCTTCCCTTGGCGGAGCTTTGCTATGTCTCTTATTTAAAATATGCATACAGTATGTGAAAAAAGTGCCATGCACACACACACACTGACACATACAATAAAATGTGCATAAGGCCCAAATACGTGATAGTTTTTACAGGAAGCAAAGCACTAATGAACGAGCAAGCTGAGATGAGGTGCTCAGTTTATGAATCATTTATGCCATTATGACAAATGAGATGTTAACCTTAAAAGGTCTTAGAAATACAAAATTATAGAGCGAAGTGTATGGTAGGAGAGTTTTCCCAGTAGAAATTGAGTACAACTTGGTTAAACATAAAATTCATATTGGCTTCCTAAAGCTGCACTAGACAGGGGGGCCACACAGAGCTCACAGGAGACCGCCGAACATGAATTATTACCAAATATAATTTCAGCTATTAGTTCACCATGCTGAGTATCAGTCACTAGAATCTGAGGTGGAAATGTATATTTTATGGAAGAAAATAGAGCGACAGTGAGACGGGGAGTAGATTTTCCAGATTTCTATATTTTTTCCAATATTTTTTACTTCTGCAGAGTCAGACATTTTTAAATGTGGTGCTGGGATGAGTCTGACTCATTACCATACAGATTATCCGGTAACAATGCTTGCACAAAGCAAATGAACATGCACTGAATAAAAGAAAAGGATACAACAAAAAGTGGAATAGGGGGAAAAAAAGGATTATGCGTAACTTACTATCCCTTCCAATTTTGTCTAATCACTACCAGGGTCTATGTTTTGTCTCAAACGGAAAGGGAAAATAGTTTTATCCTGGTTTCTGGAGAGAGATCAGGATCAGGCTGAACCGTAACATGATGCTCAGTTGAAATCATTTATGCATTAAAGGGGTCCTATCTCAAGGAATCTTTTTTTTTTTTTTTTTTCTGAGATTAGATTTCATTGTATTAAGAAATTATACCATAACTTTCAGAACTTAACAAGAAATGGTTCCTCCTGATTCAATAGTAAAAGGAAATTGTAAAAAAAAGTCCACTAGTTTGTAACAGTATACAGATTTATACATTCTTATTCAGATAAGTGGTTGATTATAATTTTTTTTCAATGGAATCATTTTTTTTATTTTTATTTTTTACTTGCTCTCAAACAGGGTCTTTACACATTTTAGTTTGACCAGAAATGTTTTGTGTACCTGTCATAAGATTTTGTGAAGAGGCTGTTATTGACAGACGGGACGGAGTGGCACAGTATGCAGTCAGTGCCGCTGCTAGCCATTTTGGTGCCCTAAGCATAATTCCTTTATGATGCCCCCCACCCCGACCCCGAGACACGTTCGCCCATGTGAACAACCGGAACGGACTAGACTAGAGCAATTATTAAATATCTTTCTTGTTCCCCCTTTTTTGTTACATATACATGGCTAAAATGTGGCTAATATTTATATAGGCTAATGAAATAATACCGGCATTTAAAAAAAAAATTCATTAGGCTATTTTTGATACCCCCTCAGCACTGGTGCCCTACGCACAGTGCGTGATGCACATGGTGGGAGCGGCGGTGCTGTATGCAGTAATACTTGACTGCAAACCCACAGCTTGTGTGTGAGCCCTGGTTTTCTTTTTATATTAAAGAGTCTGTTCTGAAGGTTTTATTTTTATTTTTTTTGTCTTAAGGTGGCTAAACAATAAGAAGTTCAATTCATGGGTCAGAGAGAAGATAAAATATGGTCATGAAAATTTTTGCTTTGGAACAAAACAACTGCACTAATATTTGTATATGGTATTAATGTCTAAAATTTGTTATATGTAATATTGTTATAATTATTATGGTTTTGTAATATTAAATAATATATATATTATTATTTTTTATTATATATATATATATATATATATATATATATATATATATATATATATAGTGTGTGTGTGTGTGTGTGTGAGTGTGTGTATATATATATATATATATATATATTTTTTTTTTTTTTTTTTTTTTTGCAATACTAAAACAACAATTCAGTGATTCAACAAATTCCATGCAAACAGCAAAACAAAACACTTCTAATACATTACTGTTCAAAAGCTTGGTGTCTGGAAGATTATTACAGTGTTTTTGAAAGAAGTCTCATTATTCAAAAATACAGTAAAACCATCATTGTGAAATATTATAACAATTTAAAATACAGTTTTTACCTATTTTAAAATGAAATGAATTACTTTGATGTCAAAGCTGAATTTTCAGCAGCCATTACTCCAGTCTTCAGTGTCACATGATCCTTCAGAAATCACTCTTATATGCTAATTTATTATATGCTTATATCTTAATTCTTGTTATTATCAATGCTGAAAACATCTGTGCTGTTTGTTTGTTTGTTTATGTTTGTTTGTTTGGTTTTGCGTGGAAACTGTGATGATCGATCTATGATAATAATGGTCAAAAACTTATTTGGAAAATCTGCTTATGTTTTTATGTTTTTATCAGTTCAGCACGTATCAGTTGACTCACATTACTTTGTTGAGAATCATCACTGATCATCAATGCTGTGAGGCCCATTGCTACAGAACAGTGGCGGCTACTGGTCTGTCAGAGAGGGGAAGCTCATTTTCGGCCTACATCATAAAATTGTCTATTTATTTAAAAGTAAATTCTGCCCTACGTTCCTTTTCAAGAAAATGGTCTGTGACCCTGTCGTATCAACTAGGAGTCTTTTCAAGTGACTTGACCAGTGTCCTCTCAATGGCCAACAGAGCTAGGCTGCTTAAACGGCCTTGGCCCATTGTGTTTCGGGTGTAGGACTTGAGTCGCTTTAAACAGGAGAAGCTCCTTTCTACACCTGCAGATGTAGCTCCAATTGTTGCCACTAATGAGAACAGTTTGTAAAGCTGAGGCATTGCACTGTCCAACTCAGTGTCTTTAAGGAACACCAAGTAATCACACAGCTTTCCCCTGTTACCCTGCAAGTCCTGATCTGAATACGGGACTTGAAATTCTGACCTCAGTCTTCCTGAATCAAAGTGATGGCCATAACTTTTCAGGACACTTTGGAAGGCCTCCTCTGGAAATACCTGTCTCATGTCATCAAATTTCCCTGGATTGACTTATTCTAAGAAGAGCATGCTTTCCAAATTGGAAAACCGTCGAGGAATCTGCTCCAAGATGTTATCAAGGATGGCCATGTACAGATTTCTGTATCACACTTGGGGATCCTGCAATTGGGTCAGATGGCGCTTTTTCATGGGCTCATCTCGTGGGTCTGATGTGAGATCTGCTGTTTTGGCATAAATGGCTTGGAAAGCCCCCTCTGACCTCTTCTCTTTGACAAATGCAAGAAGAGATTCAATTCTGTTCTTGCAGTAAAGAACATCCATCGCCCTGTGCTGGACAATATCAAAGACCACATCAGTCTCAGAGAAGATTTGTTCATATGTGTACAACATGAACACAAACTCAAAATCCACCAGTTTCCTCACAAAGCCTTTGGCACAATCCAGTGTATTTTGAAAAAAATGTGGCAAATCCATAGAGTGATGCAAAAAATATTCTGCACTCAGGCAAGCATTTAGCCCCCTGTGACAGCACCAGATTCAGTCGGTGTGCATAGCAATGCACAAACATTGCACTGGGGGCTATTGCTTTCACTTTGGCCTGCAGACCATTGAGATCTGAAGCCATGACAGTAGCCCCATCATAGGTCTGTGCCACAAGCTTGTCCTTAAAATTGTAGCCCTGCATGTTCTCATTTAATATTTCAAAAACGGACTGGGCATCTCGCTCCTGAATTTTACCTGCACTATCCACATAGCAAACAATGACAGAGAGTTAGGCACGGCATGATATATCAGTTGTTTCATCCACCTGCCATCCAAAAAAGTGAGCATCCTGAATTTCATCTCTGATCTGATCAGAAATGGTGGCTGCAAGAGCAGAGATCAAATCATTTTGAATAGTATGGGACAAACCAGAAAACACAGTTGAGGACTCGAATTGTGTGGACAGGACAGAGTCATATTTAGCTAATGTTTCTGTGAACTCCCTGTAATTCCCCTTGCTGGAAGATCCACTACTCTCATCATGTCCCCTAAATGACAGCTCCTGCCGGCCAAGCAAGGATATCACATCAATAAGGCGGTTTAGGAAGGCCCTGTTTTGTTTGACTATTTCATTATGTTTAGCCACTTGAATGCGAGCACCTTCATTTATTGCATGATCAACCCTGATCCTGCCCATGCAACTTAATCTTGCACATGCACTCACATGTTCATTGCTCTTTTCATGTCTTTTATATGCCCTGTCAAAGTTAGACAGATCTCCAAACCCCACCTTTGACCAAACAACACATCCGTGAGATGGTTTCATCAAGAGGCATGGCCAGCAGTACATTTTATTTGTCACAGCACTTCCAGTCAGCCAGCTAACTTTGTCATACCAGGAGAGCTGAAAAGACCTGTTATTTTTCCCTATCTTTTGCACTAAATCAATCTTAGGTGTTGATCTGCCCTGCTGTTTAATTCTAAGTTTTTCCTCATAAGGAACACTTTCAAATGGCTTCGCCAAAATCAGGTCAACAATATTAGCACCGTCTGCCATCGTGCGCAGTTTCACCCATGACACTAGCCTAGCCTACTAACGTTATATTACATGGTTTACGGCACTGATATCGAATGCTCATCAAAGAGTATAGAAGTAACTTCTATACTCTTTGTGCTCATTGGTCCTCATCCAATTCGTCACAGATTGCGACATGTCGTGTTTCAGTTTATGACATTTGAGTACTGCGCCAGTGCGCCTTCACGGAGAGAAGACAGATACATAATTTCATGGATTAAGAAATTAAATTCTGCTCTGTACCCTATAAAAACTATTACCTCCATATAGAGGACTGCGACTGGAACTCATTATCATTTGAACTACTTCTGGTACCACTTTTGATATTTTCGCAAAAAATAAATGATTATCATTACGTTTGTTTGTGTGTTATTTGTTTATTTATAACAGTAACGTTATGTCGTTTTAAGAAATGGTTATGGGTAGGTTTAGGGGTAGGTGTAGGATTAACGTTAGTGGCTCAAAATATCGTTTTAATGTTATATTTTTACTAAAATTTTGTTGTTAAATAAATTTTTTTTTTAATTCTTTTAACATTCTGTATAAAATGGGTAGGTTTAGGTTCGGTGGGGTATAGGGATCTTACATTTATCAAAAAAATATATAAAAAGGGAAAATATACATAAATAATAAACAAATTAATCAGATACACATTGAAAAGCAGCTAAATGAGCAAATTTTTATGGATAACTGACTGTTCAGAGAACACGTTCTATCTGTACTTATTTGAGGTTGTTCTTACGTAAATTTCGATACGTATCAAACCTGTAATTACGTCCAGATAATAGGTAAATGACACTTTAAATACGTAAAGGCACATACGTATTGGACAGTTTTAATTTACGTCTAAATATGTACGTTTTCATTGTGAGATCAGGCTGGAATGAATGAATGAATGAATGAAGGAATAAATGAATGAATGATCTAAAAAAAATATTAAACTCTGTAAAACTGAAACAAGGAATGTGGTGTATAATTGTGTGAAATGTATGATGAAAATCAAGCAATTTCGCCAAGCAAATATCAAAGAAATAGGCTGCAGCAGTTTTTATTTCTACTGAACTTGAGAAATCTGCGATGGGACTGAGGGCGAATAGCTTCAGTGATTCCTTATAGTACAGAATCGCTGTCAGTCAAAAGGAGATGCAGTCTTTCGACAGACCCTCCAATCATCACGCAGAAGCTCGGAGTCCGGGCCAGCCCACTCCCCATTCACCCCCAGAGACGCTGAGCATCCGTGGGCGGGACATAATCGCAGCATTTATCCAATGACCGTCTAGTTTCGAAGCGCTGAAAAAAAAGCAGCCCCATTAAAGTCAATGGACGCTGGGCTTCAATAGGGAAATCCACTGTGACGCTGCGGGAATGTATGAGAAGGAAATCGAGTCAGCCGACTGTAACTGATTCTGAACTAACTCGTCTTTGAGATGAACATTTTCTAATGCATTTTTAGTCAATAAAATTTTAATACAATAGTACATATTTGACCATTAATTTTGTGACATTATAAGGGAAGCCGAGCTTCCCTTGCAGTCTTAAAGAAATCGTCACTGCTACAGAATGACAGACCTTGAACTGTCACGTAAGGCTGTCACACATCCTTTCCACAGCTGCACATTACCCCTGTGTTATGTCACACCCAAAGTGAAGGGAAAAAGCACCAGGAAGGTTTTATAGGAAGCTGGTCAGATGGCCACTAATCGGCACTATTTTTTGACTGCATTACACTTGTGTTTTTTTGTTCCATGCAGAGACCTCTGGTTGAGTGTGCCTGAGGAGTCTGGACTCAACCGAACACATTTTCTCCTGATTAACGTGACGCCTGTCAGCTCGCTGAGACGTTCCCCTACGACCCCTCTAGACCGGACCCCCTCTTCTGCTACTCCTAATAGACGCGAAACGTTCCAGTCAATAATTTTTCTACTCATCTTCATCACTATCTCTCTCTCTGTGTCTCTCCTTCTCAGATTGCTGCATGTCAGGAGGAGGTTCACATCAGAAAGTTCGGCCAAATGTTATCTAGCACAGGGAGGTTTCAGATGGGAGGCCTATTGCTCCCCCTCTTCCATCCTCTAGTTTCTGACTCCCTCCCTCTCTCACTCTCTCCCTTGTGTCTCTCGCCCAATCCCCCCCCCCCCCCCCTCAGCTGCCTTTCAAACTCACAGCCAATAAGTGTCTGTGATAACATCAACAGCTGTCAAAGACCCAGGCAACTGCACTTGTCTCATAAACCCAAACACCTGTACTCTCTCATTCGTTTGATTGTTATCCCTCATACACACACACACACACACTGCTCTGCTCTTTATCACTCACATTGGTTTGATTTGCCTGTCAGAAAGAAGGGGCTGTGCCAAGATCTGTGGAGCCGTGTGGAGGGGTGTCTGTGGGTGTGTTCCGGGACAGGAGGGGGGAGAATTTATAAACTGAGAGAGAGAGAGAGAGACAAAATGAGAGAGAGAAAGGCAGAGAGCGTCTCTTCAAAAGCTTGGCACAGTTTGAAAGGCAGAACTGGGGGCTTATGGGGAGGAGGTCACAACAAACTATATACCAAGTCACCCCTTTTTTAACCTCATCTCTTTTTTAATTTCAGTGAGAAAGTGTGTGTGTTAACATACATCTCATCAGCACCTTTCGCCTCATGTGCACCCATCACCTGTCAGTCTCCAGATGGGTGTCTTTTCTAGGCCTACATCGCTCTTCCCTGGGCACCCTGGCTACATAATCCACCTCTCCCTAAAGGCATTGGTTCCCGTCACTGTCGCTGTCATGCTGGGCTGCTGTATCCATCATTTAATCAATGAGAAGTAATGACAGAGTAGAGCAAATCAACAGCAGTCTGTCTGCGTGCTCCTGTTTGAAGGGAAACACACCAGGTTGCTATTATAAACGGCCCCATTGGAGCAGGAGCGAGGCCGCAGACACATTTTGGGATTTAAAACCTATTGTTCAGGTGCTGACTGGAAACGACCAGGCTGCTTCTCTGGCATTTTTGATGCTGTGAATGTTCGCCGGGATATGACTATTCATGAGCTTGGGAGAAAAGGGGCGGGGTTTTTTGGAGAGAGGGGCTCTTGTGGAGACAGGAAGTTCTCAATCAAAGCCGAGAGGAAACATGTTGTCTCTGAGTGTGTGAGCAAGAAAGCAGAGAGAAGGAGTGAGCGAGAGTAATGAGAAAAGTGTTTGTCGAGGATGAGCTGTTCGTTATTCTGATTTATGTGTCAGACACATTAATGGTGGAATGGCACGCAGTCGTTCTCCTCCTCTGCCGTCACAAGCTACTGATGGCCAGAGAGACAGAGAGCCGCTACTCACACTCAGTCTTCTTCTGTTTGAGTGTGCGGTCATCTGTGATCATGTAGGATTCAGCATGTGTTAAGGTTTAACCCGTGACTAATCGGATTGCCTGTGCTGCATCACGGCTGTGTTCTGAGAACACTGACCCTCCAGTCTCAGACTCCATAAAGACCACACAGCATTGTCTACTCGTTCTAATAGAATTCCTGCAGCTCACTGTACTAGCAACAGTCATGGGTTCGATTCCTAAGAGCAAGGGAATGCGTGAGCCATATATTAAGCAGCACAGTCATTTTCAACTTTGATCATAAAAAATGTTTCTTGAGCACCAATCAAAATATGATTTCTGAAGAATCATGTGACACTGGAGTAATGGCTGCTTGGATAAATTACATGATTTTTTTTTTTTTGTCAATTTATTTAGTTAATTATTCAGATTTTCTTTCATGAATTTGATTATGCTATTAAAGTTCGACATAATTTTAAGAATTCTAACACAAACCTAAAAACGTGAAAATTGTCCAGCATGTATGAAAGCCATCATTCATGCTACAGTAGTTAACTGCATGTCATGGTGCTTCGTTTCCCCGGAACTCATCTAGCCGATCATGGATGTTTTATGACAATCGGCTGCCACATCTGCTGGCACTGGAGAAAATGTGAAAAAAAATTCTATGAAATTCCATGACTGATGTGTCACAATAAGAAATCTAGTCGAATAAGCAATTTATATCTTAACACATAGTTCACATTGTTTAAGGCACAACATATATATGTCAGCAGTGACATAAAATATGGTTTTAATACACGTTACAGACAAAGGAGGGGTTAGAAGAGGAAATATTTCTGCTTTTGTTCTGTTCAAACTCAATAGGTTTTGCTCTTTTTATTACCAATAAAAGATGAAATGCTAAAGACTTGAGATGGGTCTTGTTTTAGGCACTCTTTCTTCTTCTTCATCTTTTTCGTTTTTTTTTTTTTTCTCCTAGCCATCGATGCCAAGAACAAACAAATGGCAGTGAAATGTATGACACATAAAATCAAACCCAAACATGGAACTATTTGACCTTTTCCTTCTCCCTGATCATAGCTTCTACATGAAAGAGCAAAACAAGCTCTTCTGTCCATGAAGGTTGGGCTTGAGATTGACAGTAGTTTTTTTTTTTTTACAGAAGCTTGTTCATTTTAACGTCTTAAAATGAGAGACTGAAAGCTATGTCTTTGTGTTTTATGTGTAATAAACAGGACATTTTGGATATGTTTCCTCTTTAGCATAAAGTCATTACTGCCAACACTGAAGAACACATAAGGATGGAATGGTAATTAATATGCAAAGACAATTGTTTTAATTTAATTCATGTTCAACAGGAGCAAGTTAGCCAAAGGTCCAGGCCTGAGTCTACCTGGCGATTTGTAAGAACCCATTATGGGCACCAAGCATGTCTATGCTCTTCTCCACTGTGTCTTTGTGCCTATAGGAATAAAGTGAAATGCCTGACATGTTTTTGTTTTTCTTCTCCATCTCACTTGTTCTACTGCCTTTGTTACATCTCAGTCCTAGTGGTAGAGATAGAGGCAGGGCACTGTAAATATTTGGTAATTAGGAGCCCGGATTATATAACTATCCTTGCACTTTTTATTCCGACAATGAAGGATGTAAAGGGGGGTGTTTTCTCTCCCTCATGCTTTTTTTATTTATTTATTTTTTTTTTGTCACCACTTTTCACACCGTCAGCCGTCAGTTCACTGTAGTTACGTCCTACTGACTACAATGAAGTGCACCACAGCACCGATTTGGAAAACCAAAAAGGAAATTTTGAAGAGTGGGAGAGAGAGAGAGAGAGAGAGAGAGAGAGAGACAGAAAGGAAATGATAAAAGATGTCTTCTGTTTTGTTCCACCAAAGAAGTAAATTCATGCAGTCTTAAGAAAAGTCCCTAAAAGGTTAATAGACAGGAATTTTCTGTATTGATTTTTTCACAGGTGTTTAACTTCTGTTTTAAATTATACCTTTATAATAACATGGCTCAAAATGAATGCTTCACAAAAAAAAAATAAAAAAAAATAATAATAATAAAAAAATAATAATAAATGGAGCAATTTCAATAAGGTCCTCGCACTGCAGTCCTCGGGCCCTAATAATATTCACTGTATAACTCTGCCACAAGATTATCAACTATCATGTGTGATCCAAGTTCTGTAATTGTTCTTTACTGCGACAGACATTGCTATTCTGTAACAGTTGGACATGTACCAGACATGCCTTGTGTTAGTGTCAGATGGATTAGCATAGAACGCAGTCGCATGCAAAACGAAACAGTCGGGATGTGGCTGATTTCAGTTCTGATTGAAGATCAGAAGACGAGATCTGCATCAGCTCAGTGGGCAGTGGAGGTTTGTTGGTGGTGGCAGTGGCACAAAGGCTGTCATTGTTTTAATGGGAGGCGGGCCATGCTGGGCTGTAATTAGCTTGCTGTAGTTTGCTGGGCCCAGCTCATTTGTGTCAGGCGGCGGGTAATTGTGTTGTAAAGTGCGGAACGAGTGAATGATGGCCTAGGCCAGCGCTGCAGGTGATTTGTGAGGCTGTGGCCTTGCTGTACGCATTACTAAGCCATCTTGATGTATTTATTGATGCCATGCAAATAAAATCCGAGAATCAAAAGTGGGGATGGCTCCTATGAAGATACCAGTAGAACAAGAATGAGAGAGAGTGGAGGATGGGGGAGGAGGAGTATGGAGGTGTATAGTTGTTTTTACGAATTGTTATAGTGCCGTAAAGAGTTGAGTGAATTAAAGCGGGAGGAAGGGTAGGTGTGAGCTTGTTTATATGCACAAGAAAGCTTCATAAAAAGGTGTGTGTCTGTGTGTGTGTGTGTGTGTGTGTGTGTGTGTGTTTGTGTTTGATGCAGGCTAGCGTACTATGTGTGCTCTCTTTACTGATGTTGGGAGCTGTATAAGAACAGACACTACAGACAGGCCCCCAGGCAACCCTTGGGGCCGTCAAGACAACAGAGACACTCACCTGTTATCACACACACACACACACACACACACACACATAAACAGTCGAATGCACAAAACACATACGAATCTGAAGCGCTAAGAATGAACTGATTCATGCATCTTTCAGTCAGCCAGTCTCTCGATTTCATCTCTCTCTCTTTGTGACCACTTTATTCTCACATATCCACTCAAACAGCAGAGCAGTATTTCAATCAGGGATTAAATTAAAAACAAACAACAACAACAACAACAACAAAAAACAAAAAACAAAAAAACAATGAAAGGCAGAACAAAAACATACCTGCAGAAATGCAATGGCAATGGCTAAATCAAAGAGGCAGAGAGGTAGATATTAGATCTACGTGCATTCATTTAGCAGGGTTAAATTATATGATGAAGTTGGCCTGGTGTATTTTGCTGCGAGTGACACAGGTTTATGCAAAGCCAGTCTTTATCACTGTCAGGGAAAGGGAGAGCCAGGTTCTGCTTTCATGGCTGAAGGTGTCATTAGAGCTGTCTGAGACCCTTGCTGAGCCCTCTTCTGTGTCCTTACACATCACTTTAACACTAAAGCCGGACATACGAAATGATAGACAGAAACTTTGAAACTTTATCAAAAAAAAAAAAAAAAGCTAGCTTGCATACACTGTAAATAATGATTTTTAGTAGTGCATAGTATTTAAGTTTATTGTTTTACAAGAAAATACTATTTTAGTGTTTCTACAAAAATAGAAACACTAATCATTCTACAAAAATAGAATGTTTTATTCAATGTGTTATTTGCTATTTCTTTGGGAATTATACCAGAAATATCTGAGTGAAAACTCAATTTGTGCCTCATATTTGATACATTAGGCTTTTATGACCCATATACACTGTTAAAAATATAAATGAGAGAGAGAGAGTTGTAAATGAAGATTATTGCAAGAAAATTATATTTCTGTCGTTCTATTTTAATCTCCTATTTAATTCAAGGTGTTACTCGCCATTTCTTTGTATTTAAATGTTCACTACGAAATAGCTAGTAAATTTCACAAATTAAATCCTACACCTTTGTGTGTGTGTGTGTGTGCGTGTGTGTGTAGTGTGATGAGTGGTGGAGAAAACAGAGGCCCAAACTGAGCAAAAATATGCAATTTGGTGCAGATATTGTTATTTGTTTGTCCAAAAATGAAGATAAAATTATGATCGTTTGTAATGTAAAAAAAAACTAAAAAAAAAAAAAAAAAGATATTATAATAACAATATAATAGCCTGCTTACATGAAATGGATAAATCAGTTGTCACTTCATGTCTTTGTTGAGGTGATTTTTAAATTCTCAAAAGCCTGCTGTATCGTATTTACAAACCTAAGTTGCTTCAGTCCAGTAAATGTTCTTCTTAAAACATAAATCACAATATAAAAGTTATTCTTCCATTTATATATATATATATATTATATATTATATATTATATATAAATGGAAGAATAACCTTTATATTGTGGCATGTAGATGGTTGTGTACAGCAGGTTTATTAAATAAGATACTGTCAGCTTTATAGGGTTAATTTGTGTGAGTTTCAATATCTTCACTCTTTCTCATTTTGCAGATAATTTTCTAAGATCATGACATTTTCTCAACCAAAGCCATTAACCACAAGCAGAAATTGTCTGGTCTGTGCGTTGAGACCACATAATATCTCTAGTTGGGTGTGGAGGGGGTCCGAGACCGCTGCATGACCCTGCTGTTAGCTGAAGAACAGTGTCAGGGCTTGATTTCATTTGCTATGATAACAGTCATTTCCTCCTGTCAGACAGCACACAAACAGCCTGTCCCTCTCAGCCAGCAGGCTTGAGGATTCACCCTGTCATCATGTTTACTTGATCTGTTTTCTTATTAATTAGTCACTTTCATTCATTCTTTTTTGTTTGGTAGAGAAACATTTACTGGGTAGCCTGATACTTAGAAGGATGTTAACAATGAGTGACTTTACCATTATAAAAGCATAAAAAAAACCTTTAAGCAAGACTTGTCTTATGCTTACCAGGCTGCATAAAAAAGGAATAAATATATATAAACTTCAGTGAAAACAGCAGTATTGAGAAATATTATTACAATTTAAAACAAACTTTTTCTCTGTCTGTCTGTCTTTTTTAAATGACGTGCTTTGCAACATCATTGGTATGACTGCAAGATATGTCCTACACAGCTATTTAATTTAAAATGTAATTTAACTTTATAATAAGTATACCATAGTAGCACTGCAGAATTAACACTTCCACATCCAGTGTTTTTTTTTTTTTTCATCCAGTTTGTAATTTCAGAAGCAGGCCTCTGAGAGAGATGGAGAGAAAAGGAGAGAGTGTGTGGATAGAGAGGTGTCAGGCGGATCCTGTACTCTTTCAAACTCTCGTTGAGAGTTCTGCATCTCACTCTTTCATTGCACTTTTTATTCTCTTTACCCCCTGCTCTCTTTGCCCTCCCTCTTGCCATGGTTAAAGAATGACAAGAGTGAATGATCAAAACCTCCAGCTCTTTTTCCCCTTGTCCATCACTCTGCATTGTGTGCCTCTCTCTCTCTGTCTTACTCTGTTCCTTTCTCTCTCTCAGCTGACAGACTTTAGCTTCAGAATGAATCAAGTTCTTTTCTCTTCTCCTCCACGTGACCTCATTCCTTTTGGAAACAGTCTACAATTAGCAACAGATGACAGGAACTGAGTGTAAATTATAATATATTCCGTTTGTATATTGAAATGAATACACAATTTTTCTTTCTTTCTTTTTTTCTTTCTTTCTTTCTTTGTCATGTTTTTTTTGCATTTTAATTTACTTATTTTGTTTAATGTTTTTAAATTATGTCTCATGTTCATCCAGTCTTCATTTATTTGATTAAGAATGCAGAAAAAAACTGTGATATTCTTAAATGTAATTTCATTTTAAAATAAATGTTTTCTGTTGAACATGCAATGGATGGAATTTATATATAACGGATTTATATTAAAATGTAATTTATTCCTGTGATGCAAAGCGGAAATTTCAGCAGCCATTATTTCAGTCCGTTCTGACTTTGTGCATATTTCTTCTATCTTTGATGAATGGAAAGTTTAACAGAAACACCTTTATGTGAATTATGAATCTTTTTTAATAAAAAAAGTCACTTTTTATTAATTTAATCTGGCCATGCCGAATAAAACATTAATGTCTTAAAAAAAAAAAAAAATATATATATATATATATATATATATATATATATATATATATATATATATATATATATATATATATATATATATATATATATATATATATATTTCAAGAGTTAGATAAGATTAGACATTATTCCAGTCATATAGGTATACACTAGAAATGAAATGTTGTTGCAAAGTCAATGCATGTAATTTTCAGTGAGTAATAGAGAAAAGTAAACTAAGAAAGATTTAAAAATCTGCACTGTACTCCACTCTGTATTTCTTTGTATCTCTCAAGAATCGGCTTAAAACTCATCTCTTCAATCTTTATTTAACCCTCTCACTTATGCATAACTTTTCTAATTCTATTAAAAAAAAAAAATAACTACCTTTCTAATCTTTTTCTATTATATCTATTTTATTTTTATTTATTACACAATTCTAAAAAAAAGTCCTCTAACAATATCTTGCTCTATTCTTTTTCTTTTTCTATTCTATGTTTCTTTTTATTTATGATATAATTTTGATTTGATTTAAATAATTTATTTCAAAAGCCCTTGCTATGTGTACTGCGTTTTAGCTAACTGAGACTTATAGCATTTATATATCATTGCTCTTTTGTTGATTTTGATTGCTTCCATTGTCCTCATTTTTAATTCACTTTGGATAAAAGTATCTGCTAAATGACTAAATATAAATTTATTGTAAATCTCTCTGGTCCTCATCTAACATAAAATGCATACCTTTTCTCTACTTAGGGTTATTTCCAACAGACATCATTCTTTTATTTTAACTACGGTGCATGGCAGGGCTGAGGAGAGAATAACAATGCACATGTCACCCAGTATCTGCACAGGGCCTGTGAGAGATACAGTATTGCTGCCGTCGCCCCAGCAGCACTAGCACACAGCAGTGCAGCCATGCTTATCTGCACTACACCGCCGTTGCATTACTTGTCTACGGGCCACGGATCACTTCGGACAGTATCATTAAATGCCACGTCATTACTTGTTATGGAGCGATGCCCCTTGCCTTGTGGAGAGGGGGTTGACGAGCGCTCACGTGGGTGTATGTTTTGAATGGAGCACTGAAGAGGTGGTCGAAGCCCAGGACGGACAGCGCGAAAGACGGAATTGGCATTACATTGTTGGGGGGAGCTGTATTGACTTTGACTGCTGCAGGAGAGGGCTGTTAGTGCGTGTGCTAGACGATGTTTGTCACTGGAGTGAGGGCAGGCTGAGTAGACATGCCAGGCTCAGTGAGAGAAGGCGCGGGCTGAGCGATATGGATAGGTGAAGTCTCCCGGTGGGACGTGTTGCCGGGCTGCACCGAGCTGGGAGGAGAGAGGCTAAATTGAAGGTTTATTTATCCAATTCGCTGTCAAGGTCGACTTGTCTGGAAGCTGTTCTGTGTGTGCTCACCAAATGCCAAAATCCCGACGAATTGTTAAGAGAAAGCTGAGGGCCCTGGAATCAATGACCTTTGTGTATCAGGCATCAAGATGCCAGAGTCTCTTAAGGCCATTCTTTACTGGCTATTACGCGTGCCTTTTAAAACGAGAGGGAGGCGAGGAGCTGTCTGAAAACACCAGCTCACATATATACAGACACGCACACATACGGGTCAATGCCGGGAAGTTGACAGACTACAACACGTGCCACATTGATGGCACACGTTTGACTGAAAGAGCAGAGCGTGAAGATCCTGATTGTAATGAATGCCATTGCGGCAGCACGTACTGCTGCATTGCATTTTGCAAAGCTCAGAAATGTCACATTCAATTTAATAAAGGAAGTGCATTTCATGATTATCACAGAGTTTAAATTAAACAAGGTGGGTTGAAAAGGGTCAGGCGTTTCACTTTCAATTAAGATAACTCTCCATTGTTTATCACGCAGTGTAAGATTAAGCACAGATGGCTACAGTGATGACGTCTTTGTAGATCCTGTTTTCTTGAATTGATTCCCACACTGAACAGAGAGCAGATTTTCTCAGGTTTGTGTGCATACGTTCTTAAGTGAAGACAACAAAACCTAATTTCTTTTTAGATTTGAACTAGCGAAACGTGTCATGAAAAAAGTTATTTTCAAATTTGGTACATAGTCCATTATTAACAGGGATAGTGATTTAAATGTGTTATATAACTATAACAATGTATGTATTAGCATGTAAAACATTTGATAGTTGTATATAATATTTTCATTTGTGTGTACTGTATGTGTATTAATGAATAATGAAGAAAGTTACCATCTAGACACCTACCTCCCTACATAAAATTAAATAAATAAATAAAAGTAGTATGTTAATCTTTAGATTCGTATTGAAATATGCTTCAACTACTGTGCTGCTGGTGCCCTAATGATATATCATCTATTAATCATGCTGTGGAGAAATATTTAAATTGCTGACTATTTGAGATGAGTGAGGGTGAGGAGGCTGTCTACAAGTTCACTGATCTCTTAATGAGGTTATAGCAATGTTTGCCAATCTTAGACAGCGCATTTTCCTGTCGATGACTGTGCTGTTTTTAAATGCAGCATGAGTGCTTTGGCTGTTGAGTTGTGGTTCCAGTATTTTCATTCAGTTACTTGCTTTTCTAATCACTGCACATGAGTGAGCTGACAAAGGCCTGATAGGAAGCTTAATTCCTTTATAGCATGTGGACAGACGGAGCGCTCCTACAGAGGGACCACCTCGTCAAAGTTTCAGAAGGCCCTGTCAACATGAAAAGAACATGACCTTTAAGTTGTATCAGCATGTTTGCTGATGCATACAGGGGAGCAGAAAAGGTTCCACAACTACATATATATATATATATATATATATATATATATATATATATATATATATATATATATATATATATATATATATATATATATATATATATTTGCCACTGATGGACGAATGGATGAATCAAATCTTTATTGAACAAGTTGAACAGATAGATAAAATTAATTTCTTTTATGAATTTATCAGGAAGCTCTGGCAGGCTCGTTGAACTGCAATCATCTCGAGGCAGTTGATGTGAAGCCTGCTCTCCTCTTTCAACCATTGGCCGAAAGCGGGTTTCCCTTCGCACAGCGCGCCCCAACCCTTGTTGGACACGTCTGTGGAGATCACTTTCCTTCTGCAAACCATACCAAGTGGAGCACCCAGTTCCATCCATTGCATGTTCCTCCAAGGTGTCAGGGCCGAAATACAGTCCTGACTCACCTTGATATTCAAGCGTCCGTGACGCCATGCATGAGGTGGAACACGCGGTTTCAGCCAATATTGGAGGGGGCGCATATGTAGCAGCCCGAGCTCCAGCACCGGTGATGCCGCCACCATAAGACCCAGCAGCTTCTGGAATGTCTTTAGGGGTCGAGAAGCACCTATTTTGAAAGAGGCCGCAAGTCGCTGTAGAGCCGCAGCCTGCTCCTTCACCATTGTTGCCCTCATCGTCACTGAGTCTAATACTGTTCCCAGAAATGATATCCGTCAGCTGGGGGACAGTGAGCTCTTGACAAAATTCACCCTGAGCCCCAGGCATTCCAGATGGCCGAGGAGCACAGTTCTGTAACCCAATGCCTCCCCCTCTGACTGAGCTAGAACTAGCCAGTCTTCGAGGTAATTGAGAATGCGGATTCCCTTCTGCCTGAGAGGGGAGAGAGCCGCATCCATGCACTTTGTAAATGTGCGAGGCGCCAGAGACAGCCCAAAGGGGAGGACCTTGTATTGGTAAGCCACGCCCTCAAAGGCAAATCTCAAGAACGGCTTGTGACGGGGGGCTATCTGGATGTGAAAGTAAGCGTCTTTCAGATCCAGCGAAAATAACCAATCCCCTGAGCGTATTTGCGAGAGGATTTGTTTCAATGTGATCATTCTGAAGCGGCGTCTCATGAGGGCACGGTTCAGATGTCTTAAATCGAGGATGGGGCGCAGCCCGCCATTCTTCTTGGGAACTAGGAAGTAACGGCTGTAAAACCCTGAGTGTGCCGGGGGAATGATTTCTATAGCTCCCTTCACCAGCAGATTTTCCCCTCGGCACGAAGAACGTGAGCGTTCTCGTTGTGCACCGAAGTGGTGACCGCCCTGCGAAAGCGTGGTGGCCGTCGTGCGAACTGAAGGGAATAGCCGTGTTTTATTATTCCCATGACCCAATCTGATACCCCGGGAATGGCCATTGTGAGGCCCGGATGGACAGAGGTTGTATTAATTCGAGTGATTGACCGCCGTGGGGGGGCATAGCACTCGTGAGTGTTGTGTGAGGAAAACTGCTCTTTTTGTGAAGGAGTGTGGTTTTTATTTTTTGCACTATAACAATGCTTTGCTGTCTGGGCGCTAACAAGGGCCCATTGTTTGCAGCAAGAACAACTTCGCCGACATCTGGAGATGGACGGTAGAACACACGGGGCAGTTTGGGGGGTGGTCTGGCTGTGGCGAGACTTACCCCATCCTCTTTCTTTCCTGTCGATCAGGATGACGGCGGCGGCGCAGGGTCCAGCACTATCTTGGGCCGGGGTCCCATGCGCTTAGGGAACTGATACCATCTGGTGGCCGAGCGAGAACGGTGTCGAGGCTCGGGTTTCACCGGCTGGACCGTGGTGGTAGCAGCGGCCGCTTGTTTACGAGGCTGAAGAGTCGGCACCTGTCTGGGGCGACTGGTAGCAGCAGATGAAGCGCGCTTCGGCGGGAAGTGTCGCATTGCCTGGGACGACTTCTACGCCTCTGTGAAACGCTCGGCGAATCCCTCTATCGCCGGACCAAAGAGGCCACTGGGGGAGATCGGTACGTCTAGGAACTGGGCTCTGTCAGCATCCTTGATCTCCGTGAGGTTAAGCCATAAATGGCGCTCCAGGACGACCAGGTTAGCCATCGAGCGCCCAATGGCCTGGGCAGTGCTGCGAGCGCAGAGAGGCGATATTCATGTTCTCGCAATAAGAACATGAATTCCCTGCGAGTGCTGTGTCAGCGTGGGGTTTCCATAAGCACGCGACACACTCGCTGTGCCCGTCACCAGCGTGCAGAGGGGCTCTGCACGACCTGCAATGACGAGATGGCATTTGAAACAACGCCATTAGAAAGGCTTTTTAGAGAAATTTGCTCTTTTATGTCTCTCTCTCTCTCTCTCACCGGATGGCCGCAGGGAAGCGATGAATCTGCAGTGGGGACCGGCAGTCGCGTTCCAGTGTGAGGCGTGTCAACGGCGAGCAGTTCAGCAGAGATCAGCGAAGCGATGTGACGTCATCGCTGAAGGAGCAATAATCTGAATTCCTGGGGCAAAGCGGCCAATATATAGCCAGATTCCCCGCCCATTTCGGCAGGCTTTGGCGGACTTCGCTGCCATAGGTTCGTGCAGCACAGCTGCCAAGCCATTGGTTTGTTTTAATAACACTGCACGATCCAATGGCTGTGCAGTTTCACTGCGTGATTGAATAAGGCTTCAGTTCAGGAGAAAAAAAGGTGTTTTTCCATATGCGTCTTCGACTCAGTACGAGTGAAGTATTGAAAGGGAACCAAGGCTAACTGGTAATGTATGCCAACAAAACCTTAGGGGACACATTCTCATTGGTCTTCTGGCGTAGAGGAAGTGATACATAACAACGTGATATATGAACCTTCAGTGATTATTATTCAAATGCCCACTATCACCACGAACAGTGAATAATCCCTATTCATCATATACATGTATACACTCAATTTAGTTCAATTAGCATTGTGAGGCTACATTAGCATACAATGCTTTGTAGCTTGAATCTGTTTCTGTGGTTCGTGGATTAGCACACAATGCACTTTTATCAGCAGTTTGAGCCGCAGCTCAGTTTTGCTCCTTTACTTTTTAACTTTTTTTCCCTTTCGTTTTTTATTTATTTTTTGTACATGAATGCGCAAGGCAACATGATACATATGTTGATTTGGAGGAACAGAGACTTACAACTGAGTTCTGTGCCTGCATTTATATTTTTTCAAACATGCTGCCCGCTGCACATTTCAGACAGGCCCAGCCTTGGGATATTCATCCTTGAGAACACAAAGATATGCCGTACCACTTTCATTTGGTTTCGAAATGTTGGGGTAAATTGCAATCACTGTTGGCTTAAGGGAGAAACAAGACTTATTATCACGGGTCTCAACGGATTTTACACGTAACAATATGACAAAAGAAACGATGCTTGTGCAATGCTTTGTTTTTGATAGTACAAAGAAACATCATATTGTAGATTATAAGCATAAACTGCTTTTTTTGCAGCATGTGGACATACAAAGACGCACACGTTCACAAAGACACACACGGTCTGTGGATGGAGATAGTGTGTGTCCAGCTAGTGATGAGATACAGACGCTCGGTGGACACAATGTGGGTGTTGACTGATGACCAAACACTAGCAGAGTATCAACTCACCATGGGACTCAATAAACTGCATGAGGACTTGGGGGCATAGACCACCTGAACCCGTGCCAATTTGTGCGTTTGTGTATGTGGGTTTGAGCACACCAGCAGAACGAAAGCCCTCATCACATAAATAATACACTTCCAACACATGTTCTTCACTCTGAGGGTGATGCCCTTTGCTCCTAGAGCAGCTCTTCTATTGGAGCATACGAGGTTAACACTGCTGGGAAATCAAGTTATGGCTGGAGCAGTTTAGATAATTTAGGGTCAGAGTGTGTTCATATTAATATGTGCTTTAACTTTTTAAAGTATGCATAATGTGTAAATTAGCACTTGAATACGAACAGAAAAATCTCCTAGATGGATGGAAAGCATTAAAGTGTATTATTCAATTCAAAACTGCCTGGGTCATTCCTGTTATGTGGGACCCTTTGAACATTTTGGGAAAAAAAATAAAGAATTTTTTTTTTTTTTTTTAAAGTTAAAGTTGTCCTATTATGCTCTTTTGCAATGTCTTGCATTTGTTTTGGGGGTGTACTAGAACATGCTCTCATGCTTGGTGTATCGAAAAACACATCATTTACATTATTACAATACCTTTCTCCCCAGCCTTGCACAAGCGGCTCGATAAGTTCTGGGTTTGATGAAGGCCCGCCTTCCGAAAAACTAAATTGCGTGTAATTGGTTAGCTATCCCAGTGTGTTGTGATTGGTGAACAGTTTAGGTGGTGTTTCAGTTCTTCCCCGCCCCTTACCAAAGCAGCAAGTTCCATCTGCTCCAATTTGAGCCGGATTCAGACCCAGAGAATATTGAAGAGGATTGCGCAGAACCTTTGCAAGCACGGATATTGCAAGACATTTTAGAGTGGTAACGGTATTGTTGATTTTTTTTTTGGCCTATATCACCTTTTAGATAGGAGGTCAACAACCGCTTAAAAATAAATGCATTTACTATGTACAGAAAAGTGCATATGTATTATTTGTATTGCTATTTAATTCTAACATTATACCAGGATTTACAGTGAAACTGTTATACAGTTAAATTTATTTATACCATAGTCCAGTGTTTCCCAGGTGGCATATGTATATGACCTCACTCACTCCCCAATTGGAATTCCGTAGACAGGATTTATTTAAATGATATTCTAATGGGCCGCTTTTTGATATCACAAAACCCAGAAACAAACGCTGTAGTCCAAACGAGCAATTCGTTGTAGTTCTTGAAAAGGTATTTTTTTTTTTTTTTTTTTTTTTATCTCCCTTTGAAGTGGACTTTGAGATTTGTAAGATTGGAGATCATTTTTAAGCCCAAATTTACACACTACACTGACTAAAATTCTAAAAGTGGAAAAGCATAATAGGACCCCTTTAAAGTATTCATATAACAGGTAACCTTTCAAAATTTTAAAGAGGTCATATGATGTGATTTCAATTTTCCAGCATTACTAGCTATTAATATATAAGATCTGTAAAAGTGCAAAAACTAAAATCTCAAATCCAATCAGATATTCTTTATAAAAGCTGAGAGTCAACCACAACCCCCTAAAATGGCACATTCTAACATGCCCCCACGTCTACGACATGAATCATGATGTGGGAAGATTTGAATAACATTGCCCAAATGTTTACGTAAAGGTAGAAGGCGTAACTTTAATTCTCGCTGTTTTGTCTACTTTGTTTGGGCTTCCAAAAAAGAGAACACAACTAAAAAACAGTGGTTAAGTTGAATTTACAACATTGTTGTATTCAACCCAAATATTCAGATGTGTGCAGCGCAGTTTACAGAGGACGAGGACTGTTTCCTGGGAGAGTAGCCTACAATGCCGGTGTCTATTTCTTTAAAGTGGGGCAATTCCAACTTTGCAAGGACAGTCTTCTGACTCACAGACAGTCATCAAGTATGTTTTCATATGGGCTGCTGTGGCCTAATGGTTAGAGACTTGGACTAGTTACCCGCAGGTCACCGGTTCGAGTCTTGGTGCTGGCAGGAGTTGTAGGTGGGAGGGAGTGAATGAACAGCACTCTCTTCCACCCTCAATACCCATGGCTGAAGTGCCCTTGAGCAAGGCACTGAACCCCCAGTTGCTTCCTGGGTGCTGGATCTATAACTGCCCACTGCTCTGGGTGTGTGTTCACTTCTCACTGCTGTGTGTGTGAACTTGGATGGGTTACCGTACTTGGCAAATGTCACGACTTTCACTTTAGAAATATGTAAAGAATTTGCCACTGATGATTCAAACACGAGTTTTGAGCAGTGTAGAGTAGAGGTTGTTGTTTTGTCATTTTTGTAAACAAAATAGACAGATAAGGAATAAAGTTAGCCTTTGCTTAGTTTTAAGTTAATTGCAATGTAGGCTCACTGAAAAAATGTGCCTGCGTCTCATTTCTGCAAAATGATATTGGGATATTTCATTCATGCTTCATGACACTTTTGAAGTGCCTAGTAAGCAGTGAAAAAAGCATGCTTAGTTTTATCAAAAACAGATGAACATAGATGCAGCAAAACTTTATTAGGCTGGTCGTTTTACATATTGTTCAGAAATTAAATGTCCAGTAAATGGCTAACAGATTGCTAAGGTGACGATAAAGTCCATAAATTGAAAATAACTTATTACCTACACTAACCTACCTTAAATCTAACCAATAGTGTTGACAAAAATAAGTGTGATATAAAATACATTTGCTGAAGCAAACATGCCATTTGAGTTTTCTACTGTAAGTCTTTGAGTAATTTCACTGTGCGTCATCACTTAACTTTGTAATGTACGTGCTGTACCAGGTGAGCTACTGAGCAAGTTAACTATGTATGAAAAGCCATATATATTGAGCTGATTATTTAATGTAAATGTAAAAATTTATTAGTTTATCATGCTCTAGTGTCTTGACATAACATAGTATTATGCAAGAAACCATGCAAAGATAAGCCTTTCTTAATCAGTAATCTGCACCTGTGAAAAGTGCAGAAATTTTGAATAAATATAGATAGAGCCATATTTTTGCGGTGAGACATTTTTTTGACATTATAATACAACAGGATGTAATGTTTTAAATAAACATTAAACATTACATAAATCTTAAAATCTATTGTCTTAATATTTAAATATATTGATGTTATATTTGCATTTAATAATTTACATTTCTTAATTAAGAACAATAAATATATTTCATGTTTCATGTTAGGCAGAAATGGCAATATCCATTCAAACAAAGTAATGAAATTAATTAGAATTCCCCGATGTTTACTTATTTGTGATTGTGAAAAAATAGACTAAATAATATGATTTACTTCTTTAACAATTCTGAGTTTAATATTGTATCCAGTATATAAAGACATATTGGGGGCAAGGAAATGTACTGCATAAAAGCATTGACTCACCTGATAAATTGAAGTGCTTTTCTTTAATCTAATAATTCTCTGAAGTAGATAACTTCTCAGCAATTACATTGGCTTTCTCTTTGATAAATACAAAGCAAAGGTGCAGGGGGGCTTCTCTTGAAACTCTCTTAAAAAACAGTTTTGTATTAAGCACTCAAGGCACAGACAAGCACAGACACACACATTTGTGCTGTGATAGTATAAATAATACACTGCCGTATTACACTGATGTTGTAGTGCTAACACAGTGTGTGTGTGTGTGTGTGTGTGTGTGTGTGTGTGTGTATATGTATATATGTGTTTTTAAGCACAAGGATAGCTTACTCACTGATTTGACAGATCAAGAGTACTGTAAATCAGAAGTCCTGTGACTGAGTGCCAGTTTTTTTTTTTTTTTTTTTTTATCTAATTCCAAGGCCTTGAAACAACTGGCTTATTTTCATCTCAGTTTTGGCTCTCCATTAAAATAAAGCATTGAGCGATGAATGCGCTGACAGGTCATTGTGTGTCAAACTGTCACTCTGTAATGGGTACATCTTTCAGCTGCAGAGCTTATGGCAAGAGAACAGGAGGGAAGAGAAACCGAGAGGAAGAGGCGGAGATAGAGAGACAGAAACAAACACAAACAAAAACAGAGACAGAGAAAGTGGGATAGAGGGAGTTACACTTAAAAAATAAATAAAATAAAACAGAGAAATAAAATTGTAAAAGAGAAACTTTGTTCTTATGAGTTCACAATGCGTCTTCTCTGTGACAAAACACTTGTCATGTGGAGGGAGAGGTTGAATACATTTTTAATGATCCTGAGTACAAGTGCCGCTTTGAAAATGTGCTGCACCTCATTTTTTTTTTTTTTTCTTCGTTAGCCAAGGCTCGCTAATGCATCAGAAACGCTAGCAGCGTGTCCTGAGGAAAAGCGCTATAATTGTGTTGTTCTAATATCGCGCCTCCCCTAATGTTCTCCTGGTAATCAAGCTGGGATTTATTTATTTATTTATTGAGGTATTCTATTTAATATATTCTCTTATTGCATCATATCTCATACAAATCTTGTCAATTACAATCGCTTGTGGATGGCAGTCCAAATAATTATACACATTTCCTTAAATTCTCTTTGTGAGCTTGGTTAATCAAGCCTTGAATGAATGATTGCGCTGTTTATATAAATTCTGTCTGTTCACTCTCAAGTCCCTCATGCCAGTTTTCACCTCTCATTTCCAAACCTAATAAGAAAAATGAATACATTAAGCTCTAGTCAGGAACTCCTGATGCAATCAAACTAAATTTATTCACAGCAAAATCTAGAATACAAAGCTCCACGGCCGTGTTGCAAATGCAGCCCATCTTCTCTGTCTCTGTACTGAGTGTGTGTCTGTTTGCAGAACTCCATCGAAATTGAAATGAGTGCCGGAGAAAAGGAAGAGACAAGCAATATTTTCAGGCCATATAAGTGTGAGTTTATGGGCCTTTTATTTGAATAAATGAATTGGAAGCATTTTATGTGGTTGAAAGGAGCTTAGTATTCAAATAGGTGGCCTAAGGCCTTGGTGCGCGCCTCTCACTCCAAACCTCTTTAATGTCAGTGAACCCCGGCTCCACCATATGCCGTGTGTTGTTTGGGCTGGTGAGGGAAACCGAGGGAGGCTGTTATAGCCGATCCATACATTATTTATTGAGAGATATTAACTACTTCAGTTCTGTTATTAAAACAAGAGGGTTTGGCCTTGAATAGCGAAGACTAATGTTAACAATTTCTACAATTTAATTCACCATCCTTCCCTACTTGGCACTTTAAAGAAACTGTAAGCGCTGTGCATGTTTCACCAGTTCACTCTGATATTGTTGCTGTGTTTTATGCAGGACCCGTTTCCACAGTCAGTTGAAATTGTTCATTATTTTTATTATTATTTTTTTTCAATACTTCTGTGCAGTTAAAGTATAGGGTGGGGTGTGTACATATATTATAATAAATAACAAAACTACCCATCATGCATGTTTTGAGCATCAATTCTGGGATCTGTACTTAATTTATGCAGTAACTTATGCCACAAATGCTTTCAATTGGGACTCACCCCGCCTTTACTTAAATAAATAAATAAGCAAACAATAAATGAGGTTATGTTGAGGCATTTACAATGGAAGTAAATGGGACCAATGTTTAAAAAAAAAAAAAAAAAATAGAAGCAGAAATGTGAACCTTATGATTTTATAAAAGCACTTACATACATTTTTATGTCAGAACTTGCATTTTAAATTTGATTCTGTGAACTTTACACAGAAAATATTATTTATCTTGTGGCTCTACTATTGAAACTGTATTTTGACATTTGACTTTTGTCTTTTCAATGGTAGTGCTGTATTTTTTTTTCTAAAATGTAAAAATGGGTTATGTGGTAATCAAAATTAAGCAACAAATGCTGTCAATAAAGCTCATCTTGTACTAAACCAGTTGTGTGTTATTTAATCTTTTTTTTGTTGTTGTTTTGTTTTTGTTGTTGTTGTTGTTGTAAATCTAAAAAGGAAAGAAATAAAATAAGAAAGCGATGGAGGGACAGAGTGTGGTCCTAGACGGATGAAAAGCATTTAAGGCAATTATTGAATGTTTTTTTGCTAAGTGAGCGCAACCAATTTTGGCTGAAGTGCAACCCACAGACTCTTATGTGATGGGAATAAGGAACCCTTGACCCTGTGGTCAGAGAGGTCAAGCTATTCCAAAGACTCTGAGATGTTAGGCCATCTTTCACCTCTCGCCCATGTGAGACAAGCCCAGCACCAATCATGTCTTGCAGGTGTGTGTGTGTGTGTGTGTGTATGAGTGTATGTGTCTATATGAGCTTAAATCTTAACCTCTAGCCCTTAGGTAAAAATGGTGTGAGGTTAAAAATGTGTCCAGGACCAGCAAGTCTTGCTGCCCATAGAGAATGAATGGCTTTAGCACGGTGCCCAGACAGAAAAATCAATGCCTCATATGTGAAGACGGCAGGGGTTAGGCTCCCATGTTCATGTCAACAAGGCTATTGGTTTTCTTAATACTCCAAAGTTGGCGTTTCCCTTGCTGTGGGAGGGCCTATGCTGTGACTTGTGTGGTCAAAGCTTAACAAAGGGATTCTGGCGGTGGCAAGGCAAAATTTATTCTACAGTATGGCACATCAGAATCAGAATCAGAATCAGAAAGAGCTTTATTGCCAAGTATGTTTGCGCATACAAGGAATTTGTTTTAGTGACATAAGCTTCCAGTACACAGAGACACCAACACACAGACAAAAAAAAAAAAAAAAATTGTTAGTCAAATAAATAAGTGTATAAACAATTGTGCTATAAATGATAATGGAATAGGATTGAAAAAGATGCAGGGATGTACTAGGATGGAGGGGTAACAAATAAATATAAGGATGTTGCACTTTTGTTTGCATAAGCATAAGTGGGGAACATTTAACATGGCCATCAGTTTCAGTCCTGTATGTTTGTGTTTGCAGCGCTGAGCTGGAGCACAGTGATGCTGGAATGGCAGATGAGCGGGTAAAGGACTGACAGAGTCTCTGAAGAGCTGAACAGAGGTTTTACAGTAGGTTTCAGGTTTGAGGGACAGCACGACCTCATTGCCACATTCCTGTAGTCCTAGGATTATTAGGATGTTGTCAAGATTTAAGTGTAGAGTGTGCAGATTTGATCTTTGTTTAAAATAAAAGTTAAAAACACAAAGCTAAAAGTGTGGATTTGGGGGGAGAAAAATGAAAGGGTGATAAATAAAAATAGACTTTCTTCACAAGGCGTCAAATAAATAGACAATGAATAGACCGGATAAATTGTCCTTCACATTTAAAAAAAAAAAAAAAAAAATCAACATTAAAGCATTAAAACATTAACAGTGAAAAACTGCAATGTTTCTGAAATAATCACTGAAGACTGGAGTAATGATGCTGAAAATTACAAAATGTGCCATCACGGGAATAAATAACTTTTTAAAATACATAGGTAACTGTTTACAATAACTTTCATTAATAAATCATTAACATACAATGTAATACTTATCGGATCATTAGTTAATATATATTCAAACAGCTATAAACATGAGATAATATGGTTTTTAATGTTTACTGATAACATTATTTAACATTACCTAATGATTAACAGATAATTTATAAATAAGGTGTCAGAAGTGTACTGTACAGGGGTCAGTTTGATTACTACATAGGAACACTATTCAGTCTGTTTTATATATATATATATATATATATATATATATATATATATACATTATATATATATATATATATATATATATATATATATATATATATATATATATATATATATATATATATATATATATATATATATATATATTAGAATTGAACAATTATTTTCTTGAAAAACTGAAAAATTGATTTGTTTCCCCCTGTTTAATGTATGGTTCAAGGAATATTTCATTTAATAATATACAGTAGTGTACTAATATAAGCGTTAAGGCAATAAAAACGTGTTGCACCCAAATTACAATGTGTGTTATATCTTTAGAAAGCACTTACCCACAATTATAAGTTAGGTTGAGCACTTTCAGCTGTGAGTACCATAATGGGGATGCTGGCTAACAGGTTAATCCTAATAATAATAATAATAATAATAATACTTTAACATTTAAATAATATTTCACAATAATGCAGTTTACTGTATTACTGTGATCAAATAAATATAGCCTTGGTTCAGCAAAAGAGAATTCAATAGTACACATACATAGTTACATACATGCATACATACAAAGATCTTACTGACCCCAAATTTCTGAACAGTAGTGTATGTACTACAACAACTGAGCCACTGCATTATATCACAGATGGTCAATATAAGCATTGTACTCAATTTTACCTTACAAATATCCACTGTGTATATTATCAGCTTACAAGCAACAATAATGCGATTTAACATTTTATAACGAGTTATTACACACACAACATCCAGAGCACTAAATGTTTAGCAATAGTTCAAGAACAATTAAAATGAATCTTTCGATCATACATCATCCTCACTTGACCATAAAACAATATGTAATATAAATGACACCAAAAATGAGCATGACTCATGTCCAGCTAGTCAGTTTCATGCAATAATGCCTTTTCTACACATTTCTATGACATTGCCACTCTTGAAAAGTTTGAAACAATTGGTGTTAGAGTTAGTTTGCTAAAGCATGCCCAGAACTATAATCATATTTTACTTCAATTACTACAATTGTAGTTGAGAAGCTCAAAAAATTATTTTTTAATATGTTGTGTAGAAAAAAAAAAAAAAAAAAAAACACTGTAGAGCTGTACAGATTTGTACAGATTACAGGTTTATCTTCAGATTTGGCTGAATGTTAAATTAGATGTTTAATTGGCATGATATATTCAGAATAGAAAATCAAATCACGTATTAGTGTTACATTTAACAAACTGGCCTGATTAAATGCATTTGTATGCACACAATCACACAGATACTCTTTCTCCCTTTAAGTGTACGTGATTCTCTATTATGCAAAGGAAACAAAAAGAACGTAAGAAGAATCAGTGCACAGGAATAATTCCATTAAGGCTCTCTGGCTGTTTGATACACCATGCACTGATGCACTATATTTTTTAATAGGAAAAGAGGAATCCAGCCAGGTAATTACTGCTGTAGCACATTGACATATATTAAAACTCAAACTATACACACAGAGTATACCTTTTCCTAATCACTGCCTCCCTCGAAAAAAGAAAAGAAAAAAAAAGGCCAGATTTGCATATAGTACACTGTTGTTTAGTTGCACACGTCCCCTCTCTGGTGTGTCTGTAAATTAGGCTTTTGTTTTTCTTTAGTAGCTTTCTCCTTAACCGCCGTCATGTGGTGTGAACCCCCCTCCAGACACACTCCAGCACTATCGTTAGCCGCATGGCACTCTGGGTGGAAGAGCGAAAGGGAGGGTTGGTGTTTGTTGGGGTGGGGGCAGAAGGAAAAGGGGAGTGAGCGTTGCTCACCCAGAGCAATCGGATGAAAACGCAGTGCAGATGTAATTTGTTTTCAATGGCTGTTTCAAAAGAATAATTGTGGTGACACTGGCCGATCGATAGTATGGATTTTTGTTTTGGAGTGCCCTGTGTGTGTGGTGCTAAGAGGAGTCAGGAATTACAGCACTGTAGTCTGAATACAATAAAAATGGATGGTTGGGGTCTGTGGGTGCTGCTCGCCTTCAGTTGGACGGCAGACATCATTGGCGGGATTACTGAACGTATCCTCTGGGCTACCAGAGCTAGACTGGTTGTGTGGCCATAGAAACTGCTGTTCCTGTCCCTCTTCCTCCCCCTCTCACCTCTGCTACTCTTTCAAGGGGAAAAAACATTGACTACACTTGAATAAACTCACTTAAGATGAAATGTAGCAGTGGCAACCAAGAGAAAGAGAAAGGGAAGAGAAATAGAAATAGACCTCCTGCACAACAGAAGTGGGTTTTTAGAAATTGATCTGTACACAATGAATGGACCTGATTGAATAAAGCTGAAACACACCAGCTGACTTTACAGTTGCATATAAAACAGAATCCAAACTGATGCAATGAGACCGTGTTTGAGGAAGTTACTAGCCGATGAAGAATGACAGTAAACACTTAGCTTTACAATGTATTCAAAATAAAACTAATTCAGCATGTCAGCCGCCATGATGCTTAGTACAGGGTCTTACAGCTTTAGTGACATTCATATGTGATATTTGTTTTTCCAGATGGGTCTTTGTAGGCAACTGCATATTTATTATCTAGATTGTTTATTTTGTGGACTAAACCCAAATGAGCGCTACATGAAAATGATTCTCCTCCTCATAATCATACAAGAAGTGATGATTTAAGTGTCTTTATTATAGGGCCATGTTAGATACTTAAGCTCCATGTTTGTTCATTTTATTATTATTATTATATGTGATTATCCATAATTGTTAACTTCATTTTTTTTTTATTAATGTGTTGATTAGTTTTGAGTTTTTACATTTTATGCTTTATTGTAATATTTTGTTTATGAATGTGTTTTTATTTTATTTATTTTTTTATCTGAATTTATGTTTAAAATATTGTTTGTGCTTAGCTCCAGGAAAATAAGTCTTTTGAGTACAATAGAAAAGCTGACAAATGAACCAATTACCATTTTTGTTCTCTTGAATATATTTTCATTTGAGCTCTTTTATATTTGGGGTTTTAATAGGATATTTTCCCCAGGGTAGATTGCTTTGACTGAGGATGGAATTCATTTTTTAGGTTCCTTCTCTCTGTGACTCACACTCATGTCCTTACCCAAATAGCCTCTCTGTGTGCAAAATAACAGGCCATTCACACGTTTGGAAAATCAGACTTTGTTTTTCCAGTAGAAACTGTCAAGGGCTCCTTTTATTTGTCTGGGAAAATATGAGGGCATACTGGTGGTGATATCAGTGAAATGTTACACATATTTGCTTCCCTGTTTTGGTGTGTGTGTGTGTGTGTGTCCAGTGGTATAGGGCTATTTAAGAGAGTATCATTTCTCTCTTAGGCCTCACGTCCATGATCTCTCTCTCTCTCTTCCTCTTCAGTATTCCCAAGTGATCAGTTGCCACCAGAGGCTCAGGGGCTGATTTATTAGCATGGCCTGAGCTCCTGTCCTCTGCCTGAGTGCATCTGCAATGGAAAAATTTCCTCTTTTTTTTTTTTTTTTTTTTTTTTTTAACAGCAAATGGGAGAATAGGGCTACATCATGGGTTGACTGCCTAATACACAGTTCTTTCCTCTCTCAGTTTCATCTTTTTGCCCAGCAATTTGATTCCATAACAGTCCCCAACAACCATCCTCCCCACCCCGATTGTCACTTTAAGATGAAAAAAAAAAAAAAAAATAGGTCAGGTCAACAAATAGCGCAGGGACACTATTATAGCAAGTATAGCACTTGAATGTACATAATTAAAAATTTTCAAAAATAAATAATTAAAGAAAGAAAGAAAGAAGATTAACTTCACCTACAGTAGGCCTTATATAAATACATAGGTATAAGCATTTTCAATCCAAGCTACTTCACAGGATAAAAGCAATAACTACGTAATAAAAAAAATAATAATAATAATAATAATAATAATTTAACTGTTGATTTTTTTTAAGTCTCTTGGTTTGTCAGTGTGAATTGCATGATATTTGCATATGAGTTCCATGTTGTTGTAGTTCCATTTAGAGCTATGGTATATACTATAAGGGTGGTGACATGCCTTTACATGTGAGTAAAAGGGAGTATGGACAGCTAAGGGTTAATGCAGCTCATATAATTGAGAGACAAGTGTCTGAGCATATTAGCTATTTTCCAATGAAAGGCCCCTGGCATATAATCAAAATGCACAGGACCAGCAAATCTAGATTACCTCCGATATTAATCCAGTCATTGGTAGCTTCTCCGAACATTGACATTAAAAAATCATTGAGGGTGTCATAAAGGCAGCGGGATAACAATCATTAACGAATGGATGGTCCGAGCACAGGGGACCTATTTAAAGCCTCACAGATCTGCCACCTGCAAGTGGAAACGGGGTGAGATCTCCCACCCACAATGAAATGAATTACATGGAAAATATGTGTGTGGTTAATGACTGTCTTAATTATATATGATGGCATGTCTTGTGGCAAGTGCCTGCCCTTATCATTCCATTATAAGCTCAAGAAAATGACTACATATGTGACTAAAGAGTGTTTCCACAACAAACACAGACCCAGGCCTCCTGTTTTTTCAGTAATATGACCGTTCTATTATAATGCATATTGCACACCAAACTGTACAGTAATCAGAAATTTGGAGATTTGTAGGTTTCTGCTCTGCACACTTACTCTCACCCTTCAACACATCCATGCTTCTGCCCGGCAGCTGTTGACATTTCTGCAACATAGCTGTAGCATTGCGGAAACGTCTGCTAATGGATGTCTCTGGCTCAGTAACAGGAATGGTGTATAGCCAGCATGTTTATGACACGAGACTTCTGTGAACAGCCAACCCAGTCTCACGGCAGTTCGTGATTTGGTCACGTAATTTAATCTATTTATTCGTGGCAGGGGCACGTTTCTTTCGTTATTTTCGTAATGACAGCACGTTATTTAAACCAATGCATTTCAATTGGATGCACTTTCTGCCAATCGGGCTGCAGCAGAGAAGCTGTTTAATCAACATTTATTCACGAGATCTTATCACAGTTTATACATGTGCAGTGCTGCTGCTGGCCATTTTGGTGCCCTAATCATAATTCCTTTATAATTTTAAACATAAAGACAGTTTGCCAGTCTTTTATATACCTCCTACTGTCAAAGTCAAACTTCGTAAGGTGCTGCGCAAATATTGCGCAATCCAACGGACCACTGGGCTTGATGGGATATCGCAACCCAGTCTCACGGGAGTTCGTGATTTGGTCACTGCCGTGAGACTGGGTTGGAACAGCTCTGTATAATTGCCAGAGATAGAATGATCCTGTGCTTGCTGACAGGAAAGAAAGTTGTGTTGGGATCAGAGCGAAATTTCTCCTGGGTTACACACACAGACTTCACATACATTGGTTCCATACTGGCACCTATGGTCAGTGGCGGGCTGGGACAGTAAACCAGGCTGGAATTTGACTCCACCACAGGCCACCTCTGCTGCTGCAGTCACCACCCACAATTCATGTTTCCACCAGACTGCGAAACTCTTTGGCTCTCTCAGTTGTTTGAACTGGGTTATACTTAAAAAAATAAATCAAAATCCTTAGACTGTGGAGGGGCAAAATGATCAAATGAAATATCAAGAAGTATCAAGGCATTCACTGTCTCTATCATCTTTCATTTTTCACACTGAGTTTCTCTGCAATATGAAATAAGCACTTTCAATAATCCATATTAATTATGCAGCCATCAATTTTATGTCCCAATGTTTACAGTTCTACTACTGATGACCTTATAAATCATAAAAGCACATATTATTTCTAAGAGTATAGCCAGCATGTTTAGTTTTGCTTATAGCTTTAACTTTACTTGAAGGTTCCTGCTCTGACTCAAAAGCTGAACTGTCCACCCTGTCTTGTTCAACAGCAGGAGCACTAGCAGCACTAGTGCTACTGTTGCTTCCTTCATCACCTTCAAAATAAATAAGCATTGTACACTAGGCTACATTTTGTAGGCTAGAAATGGAAAATCTATTTCTGGTCTATTTTGGCACAAAAAAAAAAACCTTTTTTTAGGTAGGTCTTGCATTAGTTTTTAGGTACATAAATTAAAGTAATCATATGTAAAACAGCATTGCATTTTGGACTATAAATTAAAGATGATTATTTATTAAAGTAAAAAAAAAAAAAAAAAAAAAACTTTTTAATCAAGAGCAGTGAGTGATTTCTTTGTTGTTGCTGTTCAATTAATATAAAGACTGTCACTTTTAGAGAATGCACTGATACAGTGTTCGTATTAGTATTGAACAAGAGTGAATGATTTGTAGAGGTTCTTTCATCACAGCGGCAGCCGGCAGGCCAGAATGACTGTCAGGCCACCGGGAAATGTCCCGGTGCTCCCGATGGCCAGTCCGCCCCTGCCTATGGTTCTATCATTCATCACACGTTTATGGCCTCTTTCAGTGCAAAAGTACTCTCATTCTTTCTGTTTAAAGTCTCGAGTGAGACAGAGACTCCAGATCAAGTGTTTTATTTTGTAATTTTATTAATGCGGGAATAATACAAAATTATTATTTTTTCTTCTCTGCTTTAAATAGGGAGGTACTCTTCTCCTTATACTGGTTAAAAACTTGATTGAGACTTAGACACCAGTTAAAATATTTTGATTTGTACACAAAAAGAGGCAATTTAATAAGAAAAACAAAAAAGAGAGAGAAAATAAAAACCATTCTTTGCATTAAAAAGGGATTGCTGTTCTCATCCCCGGTATACACCTGTTGCAACCGTCTAAGATTTGCTATAATTGTTTTTTATAGGAATCTTCTGGGTTTTTCTGTGTATTTTCTATAGAGTTTTGGTTTATGTCGTTATCTATTGTTTCTCTTAATTGTAGAGGGTTACGTAACATTGTTAAGAGGAAAGCCATTTTTTTGTATTTGAAGCGCTTTAATACAGATTTTTGTTTCTTGCAAGAGTGCCATTCGGATAATCAAGATGTACATTTTTGGAGGTCACAATGGGGACTAGATTTATGGTTAGCTCACGGAACTACTCACTCTGCTGGGGTTTGTATCTTGAAAAATCGCTTTAAAGGGAAAATAATAAGCTCTGAGTGTGATACGTCTGGACATTACATTTTACTTGTCCTTGAAATTTTAAATTCAACCTGTATTGTTCTTAATGTATATGGTTTCAACTTACAAAAAGAAAATAATGCCTTCTTTGACAGATTAGGTGATCGGGTGACTCGTATGTTAGCCAAATATCCAAATTCTTATCTGATCTTTGGAGGTGATTTCAATGTCGTCCTGGACAGCAGGTTAGATAGGTGGCCTCCTCAGGCTGGAAATACAAGTCCAGATTATGTAATTACATTTATGGAGAAATTTTCCTTAATTGATACATGGAGAAAATCTCACCCATCACAACAATGCTTTACTTGGAGTAATAATTCTTTATCTAGTCAGTCCAGGATTGATTATTGGCTTACATCTAAGGATATAGTTAATATTGTTACTGATATATTACCATCTCCATTCTCGGATCACAGGACTATTTCAATAAGTATCCCCTTTAGTTCCTCTGTAAATTTAATTCAAAAGTCTGGATACTGGAAATTAAATAAAACAGTACTTCAACATAAAGAAGTAATCACTGCCATAGAAAAAATTATTTTGACTTATTGGAATAAAGCAAAAATTGAAAATAAATATTGTAGCAATTGGGAACTTCTCAAATTTGAAGTAGGATTTTTTTTTAGGAGGTACTGCAGTGAGTTTGCAAAAAAGAGGAAAGCTGAAGAGGATGACATTTTATTTAAAATATCTACTTTATTATCCAAAAGAGTAGAAGAACTATCAGAATGTGATAAAGCAGAACTTATTGAACAGAAGCTCAAACTAGAGGAGATTTACAGACAAAAGGCTGAAGGAGCGTTTGTTAGGTCGCGCAGGAAGTGGCTTGAAGAGGGCGAAAAGAGTTCTGCTTATTTTTTTAGACTTGAGAGGCAACAAGCTAGAAACAATCATATTGAAAAATTGAGGATTAAAGATAATATTGTGGAGGACCCTAAGATTATTGCAAATTTTTGTTCTGAATTTTATAGTAACTTGTATGCTTCGAATTTCTGTCAACAATCTACCTCTGAGTTTTTAGAGTCCTTACATAATATGAAGCAGATTAATAATGAAGAGTCCAATATATGTGAAGCCCCTCTTAATTTACAAGAAATTATTGATGCAATTAATTCTTTGAAAAATAATAAGTCTCCCGGAACAGATGGGTTGACGGCTGAGTTCTATAAAGCTTTTAGCAAACTTTTATCCCCTTTTTTGCTCGAAGTTTTCAAAGAGAGTATAGAAAGAGCCCTGCTTCCTCCGACTTTGTGTCAAGGACTTATAACTTTAATTTCAAAACCAAATAAAGATCCCTTGTTAATTGATAATTGGCGGCCAATTACGTTGTTAAATAACGATTATAAAATTATTGCTTTGGTTTTATCAAAAAGATTAAAATGTATTTTGAATAATTTAATTGATGAATGTCAATCTGGCTTTCTACAAAAAAGACACATCTTTAATAATATACGTCTGGTTTTAGACATTCTAGATTACTCTGAATTTCTCTCTAATGATACTCTTATTCTCTTCTTAGACTATTATAAAGCTTTTGATTCCCTGGAGCATGAATTTTTGTTCCAGACTCTTCGTAAGGTGGGATTTGGTGACTTCTTTTGTAGATCTATTAAAATGCTCTATACAAATTGCAATAGCTCTATCAAACTCAGCAGTGGAACCTCTCCTAGATTTACCCTGAATCGGGGAGTCAGGCAGGGATGCCCAATCTCCCCTTATCTGTTTCTGATAGCTACCGAACTTCTAAATTTGCATATCAGAGAAAGCCCTTTAAAAGGAGTAACTATTGATGACACTGAAGTGGTAATAAGTCAATTAGCTGATGATACCGTTTTGTTTTTGAAGGATGCCTCTCAGGTTGCGGTAGCATTAGAGACTCTTGAGCCCTTTTCCAAAGCCTCTGGCCTTCGCCTTAACATTAACAAATGTGAGTTACTCCCAGTTGGTCATTGTTTGGAATCTTTAATTTGTAATATTCCTGTGAGAGAGAGTGTTACTTATTTGGGAGTTAAAATAATCAAAGATGATAAAATTAGATGCCCTTCCAATTTTCTTCCAATTATTGAAAAGACACGTAAGGTATTGAACCATTGGTTGCAAAGAGATTTATCACTCAAAGGCAGAGTTCTGCTTACTAAAGCAGAGGGCATTTCTCGTTTATCATATGCCGCTCAATCAATCTCTGTTGACAAACACACATGTAAATTAATTGACAGTATGTTGACAAAATTCCTGTGGAAAAACAAAATACACTATATTAAAAAATCAGTAATACTTAATACACATGATAAAGGTGGGTTGAATTTTATTGATTTTAGCTCTCTAAACAGTAACTTTAAAATAAATTGGATAAGACAATATCTTAAAAACTCTTCATCTATTTGGAATATAATTCCTCGGTTTATATTTTCTCATGTGGGTGGTTTAGAATTTCTTTTGATGTGTAATTATAAAATTGAAAAACTTCCAGTCAAACTTTCTAAATTTTATCAACAAGTACTTGCTACCTGGAATCTTATCTATAAACACAATTTCTCCCCTCATAGTTTTTTTATTTGGAATAATGCTAATATTTTGAATAAAAATAAATCTTTATTTTTTCATAATTGGTTTAGTAATGGATTGTTGTTAGTGAATCAGCTATTTAATAATGAAGGGAATTTATTTTCGTTTGCAGACTTTATTTCAAGATACAAAATACCTATTACATTAAAAGAATTCAAGGTGATTACTAAGGCCATACCTGCAGGTATACTTATGCTGTTCAAAAGCAGTGTATATACATCCACACTATCTGTCTGTCCTCCTAGACCTGAACATACCTCTGTCGGCACTATCTGTTTCTCTGGCTTAAAGCCTAACAATTATAAAATTAGATCCTTATTTTTAAGAGAGATTATCTCTACGCCTTATGTTATTTTCTACTGGAACAGTTTCTTTAATAATGTAAATTGGACTAAGGTTTGGTCATTACCTCAAAAATTCCTCCTTACAAACAAGGTTAAAGAAATCTCATATAAATTAATTCATAGAGTTTATCCCACAAAGGTATTCTTGCAAAAATTTAAAATTAATATTGATTTAAAATGTTCTTTTTGTGAATGCTCCACTGAAACAATTTCACATTTGTTCTGGTATTGCCAATTTACCCAGTATTTTTGGAATAATGTGGAGGGTTTCATTGCTAATAATATTTTAAGAACATTTTCTTTATCTTATAAACATGTGATTATGGGTTTTTATATAAAGGATCGCTCTTTACAGGACGCTGGTTTTATTATAAATTTTATTTTATTTGTATGTAAATTTCACATCCATAAATGTAAGTTTACAAAAGGCAAACCTCTTTTTATGGTGCTTGAAAAGGAGATTAAAATGTACATAGATGCAATGTCTAAATCTAAAAATAGTAAAGCAATTAAAACGATTAATATATGCTCCTCCTTTAACATTTTCACTTAATATAAAAAATAAAATGTAATGAATGGAACTGACCTGAAAAGTATATATTCTGTACTTAAATTACATTGTAATATCCTATGGAACTGTTATATATATAATGTAGATCTGTTTGTAAAATGATGCTTATGTACCCTCTCATCTTTATTTATTTATTTATTTATTTATTTTTAAATCTTTATTTTGTGTGTGTGTGTGTGTGTGTGTGTGTTCTAGTTTGTCCTTTTTTTGTTGAGGCATGGAAAATATTTTTGTTATACAAGATATGGCACTGTACATGCTACCTGTTGTTGTCAATAAAGCATTATAAAAAAAAAAAAAAAAAAAAAAAAAAAAAAAGATTACAATTTGCAACTAGACAGATCTACAGTTACTTCCTCTACAGTCAAAAATCTGGGTGTTATATTAGACAGCAACTTGTCTTTTGGAAATCATATTTCCCACGTTACAAAACAAAAAAAAAACAAAAAAAAATGTCCATCTTCGAAACATTGCCAAACCAAGGAAACGCCTTACATGTTTCTGAAGCAGAAAAGCTAGTTTATGCATTCATGACCTCTAGCCTGGACTACTGTAATGCACTTCTAGGTGTTTGTCCTGCTTCTATAATAAACAAGCTACAGGTAGTCCAAAATGGAGTTGCTAGAGTCCTTTCCAGGTCAAGAATAAACTGTAATGTAAATACTGTAAATAATGATCATATTACCCCAAATGTACAGTCTCTGCACTGGCTACCTATTAAGTTCCGTATCAGTTACAAAATAGTATTACTTACCTATAAGGCCCTTAATGGTTTAGCACCTGCATACCTAACTAGTCTTCTACCACGCTACATTCCACAATGCTCCCTAAGGTCACAAAACTCTGGACTAAAGGTGTCTAAAGGATTTTTTTTTCATTTGGCTCCCAAAGTCTGGAATAGTCTTTCTGATAAAGTTTGGGTTTAAGACACACTCTAAATCTAGATTAAAGACACATCTTATTAGCCAAGCATTCAAGACACATCGCTTTAGCCAAGATTAAAGACCCATTGACATCCCATGGTAATCTAGGATTTAGTCTGGATCCCGAACACCTGAGAAGAGATGATGCTAACCCCTAAGAGGACCACAGATGATGCCAACCCTGAAACAACATAAAGAACTACCAAATTTTGCTATAAGTTTGATTGCATCATAATAATTGCTGTTAATAGTGTTCGTTGTCTGACTACGTCTTTCATTGTTTTTTTCTGTACATTTCTACCATACAGTAGATACATAAACTGAGTCACTGATAAGCTACTACAAAATATTATAGAAACACAACATTTCTGTAAAGTTGCTTTGCAATGATTTGTATCGTAAAAAGTGCTATACAAATAAAATTGAACTGAATTGAATAACCAACCCTATTTGTGAGCGAGTGAAATAATGCAAATTTTCTCCAAATCTGTTTAAATTAAGGAACAAACTAATTTTTAATGACCTTAGGTTGAGTAAATTTTCAGCAAATTTTTATTTTCAGGTGAAATAATACTTGTACTGTGTACATGAACAATGGTATAAACATAGATTTAGATCAATATCACAGAAACACAATCAGTAGAGATACTGTATATGTTTGTTAAATGGTCAGGAAGTAAATTAGGCCTTGACTCCAGTCCGATACCCACAAGACCCAAGAGCCTCCGTCCTCTTTTCCTCAATTCATCCTCCCTTTTTCCTCCCCACCCCTCCACATGGACTCGGGGTGCTTCTCCATTGTAAAACGCTGGCACATATAGTATTGATTTTCATTTAGATAGCTTAATGCTCACAAAAAACCATGCACCCCGACACCAGAGTCCGGCTTAGATCTACGATTGTGCCTCACTGTAATCTGGGGTCATTTCTCTTCCGCCGTGCTTTTTTGGATTCATTTTTCCTAAACTTAACCGATTGGCAATGGAAGCGGTGAGAGAGATATAAATGAAAAGTGTGGTGGCCGTCGATCAATCACCCGGAGCACAAACATTCCCCCACTGGCCTTTTCCCAACATTCTATTACCACCGGGTAGTTGGCCAGTCAAACGGGAATAAAAATTACCCGGTAAACATCATAAGTTAGGCTTGATTTGTAGAGCGCGAAGCCTGACAATTCCACAGGACTTATACACTGGGGCCAGTGCTGAAAATCAGACTTGTTATGGCTCGGGCACATCTATAAAGATTGTTCATTTCTTATAAAACAGCTACCTGTGCTGAGGGCCCGGGGAGCAAGAGTGATGTTGGGTATAAATACAGGAGGAAATCTATTAGTCTAGACATGGCTGCTGAAACAAGCCTGGACCGGGCCCACTGTTACTAGGCCGTGCTCTCCCATGCAGATGTGTGTTGGTGGGGGTGGGGGGTTAGTTACTGAGGCGACGGCCATCATCTCTCTGTGTTAGATGACAAAACGCACTGATGTGTGACCGTTGGCACACCGACTGCAGCGCTGCCCACTGCTGGCCATGGCTCTGTAACAAGGGAACGGTAAGGGAACTGAATGAGGGTCTCCTCGCAGCATAACACCCTCACAGCCCCGATATTAAGTGCTGCCTGCCCCCGCCACCTCTCAAATGCTTATGTGGTAGTGACTAATTATGCCGAAGAGCTATTTTATGTTGTTTTATGCTTTATTGTCCATTTACTCACAGCACAAAAGCTAGCGGGCTCTGTAATGCACATTTTGCTGCTGTGCAGAATGCAAAATCAATTTGTCAGGTCATACTTATTATTGTCATCCTGTAGAGAACACGACCCTTTGACCTTTTCATGACCCTCCGCTCTGAGTCTGGATTTTAGCCAGCTATAAACGGCCAAATGATCATAACTCTTTTTTTCTTTTTTCACGAACCATTAAATTTAATGAAAATGCTACAAAATAAATGTAATGCTGTTCTTTGGGGCTATTTTCAAAACACGACTCTTTTGCTGTTTAAGGACTATGACATTAAGCACATCTATGGTTGTGTTATCATGAAATCCAAAGGGAACGGAGCAAGTCTGAACTGTATTCCCTTACAAATAATTGTGCCCCAGAGACTCTGCATTCAAGAGATATTTGCAGTTGTGTGAAATGGTAAATCTGGAGTTGCTGTAGAACGTTTTGGAGTCGTCTATCCCCTCCTCTTTTCTTGTCAGGGCATGACATGTGGGCCATGTGTGGAGAGCTATGACACATGTAAGTTATGCCGGTAGAACCATGCCACTGTTCGTTTCCCCCTGAGATTTATATGGCCACAGGGGCCAGTCCTGTGCTCCTGTACTTCCACGACACTAGTCAGGTGTGACTGTCATTATATGACAATCGTAAAAGAGCTGAGATATGAGTTGCTCTCGGTTTCTGCAGTTTTAACATCTCTCTGTTATGTTTCACAGCCAATGAGGAGAGATAGGTATAAACGGAGGTCGGAGCCAGCTCCAAATGGGCGGGTCAGCTCCAAATGGGTGGGACTTCAGCTCCAAGTGGGCTGTACAAACCTCCAGAGCCTTTTGATTGGTTTATTTAATGTCATGGGGTTAATGAACGCTGCGAATCCCCCCACCAAAAAAAAAAAAAAAAAAAAAAAAAAAAACGTCACCTTCCCAAGGCTTTTCAGCGTCAAGAAAGAGGAGTTTGAAGGGGTAAGTTTAGACTTGTACAACGTATTACAAGTTGCGAAAAAGTGCAGTATCTTGGCGGTTGATGTTTTAGTCTTGACGTAGTTAAATCATGATTACAAGCTCATTGCATTCAAGTTTGAAAATGGGAGGACATTCATGTGCAATTTTTTACCTTCAAAACTTATATTTACGATTATTCCAAGAGCACGTTAAGACAGCATTAGCAGCACAGATAAATTCCATCTTTATTGTGTCTGTTACCCTTTTGTGCTAAATATTTCTGCAATACATTTACGCTGCAGATTACGGACACTGAAGACTATAAGCAGGTAGGCTATTGTTACTAACGTTACGTAAAATATGCAGACCTATGTATTATAACTGCACTGATATTTAAGCGATCAATAACTATTAATAGATTTAGTACAGTGTTCTATAAGAATGAGTCTTAGTTAAAACTCCTAACTGATAATGCTTGACTTTAACAAAGCTGGTCAATGTTTCAAAACAATTTTAAAATGTTATCTATTTTTACGTGTAACGTTAATCCAAATAATGTAATGCAATTGAAACATTTGGTTTAATTACCAAATTCATTTTTCAATTTAATAATCATAACAGAGTGGATATATGAGGATAACTGCAGTGTCCACTACCATGCATTACATATCAACACGTGTAGAATTAATTTTGTCATTGTAGGAAACACAAACAAACAAAAACATTATGTGTAAACTTTGTGTTACAGAAAGTTCAAGTCAGGGTGGCCAAAAGTTATATTACAGTGATCTGGTTACCGTCTCTCTCTGCAAACCCAAAGGATCACTTTCCTGTAAACTTGTTTTTTGTTCTTTCTATGCATCAAGATGTGTAATTTATTTTTTCTGAAGATTTTTGACTAATGTGTGTGTGTGTGTGTATGTGGGTCTTTGTGTGGATAAATTATGTTCATACTTTAAAGGTGGACATTTGCAACAGCGCTTGTCCCTAAAATTGCTCTAGGGGTATGGTCAGAGACTGTCCTAAAGGACAAATGTTGGAATGTAAATGACATTACATTCTGTGGACGTCTTACATAAATGTGCATTGTACTTTAGTTAATGTTAACTTGTCAACAGTGAATTATTTTAGGATGTCATTGGACTGAATGTTTAGTGACTAATGACACTTCATTCCAGTAAAAATATAATCCATAGCATTGGAGTGAAAGCAGCAGCAAAGTGTTCCAATGCTGATAAAATTCAAGCAGGTTAAAACCTCAGGTTCCTTAAATATCTGTTCTACAGGACTTTTTGGGGTTGGACAGATTTTGTTATGGTTTTGAAGTCTGATGCTCACCAGCCCTTCATTTATTTGTTCAGAAATGCAGTAGAAACATTCATATTGTAAATTGTAATAATATTTTACAATAACTCTTTTCTATTTGAGGCAGCAGCGGATCTGCCCCAATCATCATTAACGGGACCACATTGGAGAGAGTGAGCATCTCCAATACCTTCAAATGCCCTGCAAAGAGTAGCTGAGCACATGTCCAGAACATCTCTCCCCTCTCTGCAAGACATCCAAACCAGGAGATGTAAATCTAGGGCTGTTAAGATCCTTAAAGACCCCACCAACCCATCTGCTACAGTCAGGCAGACCCTTCTGCAGTCTGATGGCAAAGACGGAGAGGCTCAGGAGGAGTTTCTTCCCTCATGTTATCAGACTACTAAACATGGACATTAAACACACTGAACTTTATAGACTGGTTGTTTAGGGCCACCCAATAACTCTCTGCACACTGCGCTTTTTTGACAACCTAACTAGGCATTTCATCCTCACTGCACATTGTGTACATCTCTACACATTATCTGTGTAGCAGTTTCTGTGTAGCATCTCTACAAATCATCTGTGTAGTAATACAGTATATTGTGAATATTTCATTATTTGTATTTAATTATCTCCAAAAAAAAAAAAAAAACTTTGTATTTTTTTCCTGTTGTTTCATTATTTGTATTTCATTTTGTCTTATTTTTTTTTTTTTTGCACAGTCTAAAAAGAGTATGCCAGACCTACATTTCACTGCTTTTTGCATGTCATATAACAAATAAAACTTGAATTTTTAATGGTTTGGAGCGTTACCTGTGATTGAGTTGGTGATAAAAAGGAGATGGGGAAATGAGTGTCTTAAATTGGACTTTGGTACCAATAATATTTTCCTCTTAAGTCTTGGAATGTTTTTTTTTTATTATTATTAACTCTTGTATTACTATTTAGATTTGTTTTCTTTTTTTAAATTAAATGTTTATTTGTAAAATGTACTTGCACTTGTGGCCTTTTGTAATGTTGTTTCACCTAGAGCCAAGGGGGTTGTAACAATCTAAACAATATAATTCTCCCTCAGATTTCAAACTTGCATTAAAGAAAAACATTCACATACAGTAAAAATTTTATTGCTCTAAATTACTCATTCATTTTCTTGATACTATATGATATACTTGTATGTTTGCAGTTGTCACAAAATTATATAACCTCTTGTTAATAAAATTTAAACTACAAAGAAGAACAATAAATCTGTTTTTCATTAGTATCGCTTCTTTATTCCATCCTCATTCGCGCGCACCCCGGCAAAGACGCAATGTGAAATTTCCGCTTAAACCCCGCCCATTTGTAAAATCCCGCCCACTAGCGGCAAAAGTCCCTCCCACTTGGAGCTCTCCGTGAAGTCCAGCCCACTTGCGGCAAAAGCTCCTCCCACTTGGAGGTCTCCGGGCTGCAGCGATACCTACTTGAATGAGGAAGACACGATGGCACCGTTTGGATTTGAAGAGTGGTGCATGAAGGGTTTTATTGGTTTAAAGCAAGTATTTTGATTGCTGGGATAAATTCAGACTGCATTGTGATGATTCTGATTATTAACAGCATTATTTCAGTGAAATGTGTGTTGCCTTGATGGTGTTTTGTCAGTTTATCATAAGTGGCCTTCCACTATACCACCTGTATTAGTATGGTAGTTATCAGTGCATTTAAGTTCAAGTAGATTGGTATATGAACATTACATGAGTTTATAAAATATACGGTTATAAGCTGTAAAATATACAGAAAGAAATATGTCATCCCATAGAACTGGACACGTTTTCAATGTATTTTGTACAGTTAATTTTTGCCAACCACACCTGCCCGTTTTTAACATAAATTTAACCGGATATTTACAGAGTACTGTATGTAAATGTATAAATAAATAAAAAACTAGATTAAAAAAAAAAAAAAATCCATCACTGAATGTGATGTGACCTGATATTAAATCAGTAATCACTTATAGATTCATTGAGTTATTTCATTTAATGTTAAAGTGCAGAAATTGTGAGTCTTTGAATAATTAGTTTAAAAAATCAGCTCATAATGATCAGATTTTGTTTTTTATCCATGAATCCTACTACACTGGTTGCACTGTATGCACTGCAGTACAGCTCAGTGGAAATACATGTCTCCTTGCTATTATTTAAATGGTGATCAATTGGAAAATCGACACTGTAAGACACTCGGAGATGCATTTATTTAAAATAAAATAGCATACAGTATGCATATGTATAAATCAAAATATTGCAAAATGTTTTGGTGAATTATGTGCTCTGTTATCCACCATCTATCTAATGTTTTTTTATTAAAATATTCAATCACTGAAAATAATGTGACCTGATGTTGATTCAGTAATCACTCTCATAGATTCAGTGCATTCATTCAAAGATGCAAACAGTAACTAGCTCAGCAGTAACTGGATTTGTTAGTCTTTTGAATGATTGTTTAAAAGAGTCATTCATGAATCAGACTTCATTGGTTACTATTACTGATCAATATAAAGATATGTCTTCTTGCTATCATTTAAAGCAGCAGTTCGTAAGTTTTGCCTCTTTCTCGCCATCTCTATATGAAAGCCTGGAATTGCAGTTACTTGCAGAATTATCTTTTTGCGTGGGTTGTACTCTGGCATGGCTCCAGCGCTGATGAATATAATGGTTTGAGTATGTGAGGCAGTCCGTCACCGCACCGGTGTGAATCGTATACTTAGTAATCATAGATTCTGACCCAAATAAGAATTTTCATCTATTCATTGTGATCTGAACGAGAAAGAAACAAGTCTGCCTCGTTTGTTCTGACCAACTGAGGAAAAAAGACATTACAAAAAATCGAGATACAATCTAACGATCGATTAGCTCATATCATATCAAACCATGCAAATTATTATTATTATTATTATTATTATACTTTGTTCTCCCTTTGTTAATGTTAACAACATCAGCATTGGATGACTATAGTGTGTATTAGCTTTATTTCAATTTCTGTACCGTCTAATCTCTAACTGTCATGCAATATTAATATATATATATATATATATATATATATATATATATATATATATATATATATATATATTTTTTTTTTTACCCAAAAAGAAAATTAGGCTCACTTTGAACTGGTTGTGTTTAAAATACAGATCTTGTTTAATCCCAGGCTATCTGTAATCAGAAGGACATTTAAAACTGGAATATATTTTAATTTCATTCACATGTGTTTCATAAACACAGAATCATTTCTGGATTACAATCTGCCATTATCATGATACATTTAATTATTATAGCTGCTGTGAGAAAAGGCCATAAACAGTCCACCACCTGCAGGATCCTCATTTGCGATAAGATGGGACAACTTCTTTATGTTTTACAGACGTGACATAATGACGAAGTGCCATGTTCGAATTTCCAGTGAAAACCTAGCCATACCACTCAAATTAGAAAACATTATTATGAGATAGTTTTGAACACTGGCTGGTTCTGTTATTGCTCAAATATTTAATTTTTAACCAAAAAAAAAAAAAAAAAAGTTACGAACTGCAGCTTTAAAGATTATTTAGAAAATCAATATTTTACCCAGCCCTTACTTTAAGTGATTATTAGTAAAATGAACAAAGTTTTAAATTGGGGCTAATAAATCGGTGTCCATGTGAATCGTGAATGTTGCCTAGTTAAAAAAGAAGGTTTTTTCAAGTGGTCGCACATGTTCCCATCAGCCCATCAGTTTCCATCATCCACTACAGATCGTACTCATATTGTATTAACCTGCAGATGCCTGTTTACAAGAGAACTCATCCTAAAACACCTCTAACTCTGCTCAACCCCTGTGCCTGCCGTAGCCGTGGCTCTTCTCTCATCCATCACCTAGTGTCACATTACTGTGCACTTCAACTTGTTTGCACTAGCCCAAGTCAAAAGAGCGACGTGGAACAAAAGGGTCCCACTGACATGGCGCAGGGTGAAGATGACTCAATGAGCCTTGGCACTCTGACAGGAAGGAGAGGTCGTTCAGCTCGTCCATGAAGACAGAGAGACCCGTGAAAAAAGAGACTTGGTGGACTTACTGACAGATGGTCCAAACATCGCCTTCTGTGCACGAGGCTTCACACTGCGTTTTTAGTTTTTAGTTTAATTCTGCTTTTTAGTAAAATGGTGTTTTGGACCCTGTTGAGTCACTTAGAATTGTGGTCGACAATTGAACTCTTGTGACAGAAGAATAAAACAGGAGGAAGAAAGTCTTAAGGACAATAGAATGATGAAGCTATATTATCTTAATTAAGCTAAGGTTGGTCTTCGTAGGGCCGTTAGCCACTGGAACACAGCTAGACATTTCAGTGAGAGAATGGAGGTATTTTGGGGGCTTTGCAGAAGGTTAGGAAAGTGGCTGTTTATGGCTAGCAGGCATGGAGACATTAGAGCGAGAATATGAGGTGGACTGTGTATGCCTGTGAACATGTGTCGGTCCACCATGCCCAGAAGGGTCCCGAGAGAGCCGTTATTAGAGTCTTCTCTTGCTGTGTGACATCCGTTTGGATCGGCAAGACTCAGGGGCAACCCCTCCTTTCCACAGCCCACATGGATCAACTCTCTCTCACAGTCAATAAAAACCCATTGCACATGTAGGCGGCCCAACCTACAGGGGACGTCTTTATCCTGCAGGGAGTACAAGGCCCAACATTCAAGAGCAGAGAGTAAATTAAGACAAATAATAGCCATAATCTCCTGTAGCAGATTCCCACTCTTTGGTGTTTCCACTGTGAAACCATCGCTCAACCCTCCCAAGCCAGTCACAAGGCTCACAGGCCTCTTGGTGATACCGAAAATGTTCCCACCTTTTTTTTCTTTTTCAGTTTACTTTTTTTTCTTCTCATTTGTCCCCTCTCCCCTTCCTTCACAGGTCATGAACATGTTGTGTGTCAGCACAGGGAGCCTTTTGAAAGCTCTGCGGTTGATGTGAGGAGATTGAGTCGGACCAGAGACCTGAATAAGCTTTTAAGCTCCTGTGTACAACACTGTACAGGTGCAGTGGCGCTGTCATGTCCCCTCTCACGCACCTCCTTTATTTACATATCCAGATGGATTTCCACACCCTGGTTTAGGGGGACGAGGTGTCGCTGGTGCGAACACGTTCTTGGCATATGTGTCACAGAGGGGGTTCGTGATCTGGTCTCCCACAAGGCAGCTTCCATCAACACCAGCGTCATTATTCTCTTTCCTTTCAGACTCAGCTAAGCTTATTAAGTATAGCTGGAGTATTATGAGTAGACTTAACTTCTCACTATATAGATCATGCTATATCAATGCACAATATTTATCGTTTTTATATTGAGTTAAAATATTTGCTTTAAAAAATATGTTTGAGAACATTCATTTTGTTTAGACCAAAAAAAAAGACCTCAAAAGCTAAATTATAAATTATTCAGACTTTGCCTCAAATTAGACTTATGTATGTGTGTTTCAATTGAAACTTTATGTATATATGTACATGTGTTTCCAAACAAGTACAAGCTTAAACAGAGGTTTGAGTGCATTTTTAATGATTAAAGTGTTTTTAATCATTAATTAAAGTGAATCTGAAATATAAAAATTGTCTCCAAAAATGCTTAAATGCAGAAAACAGAAACTGTTAAGCACATGTGGCATGAAAGTACAGATAATTAAAGTGTCATATTTGTTTACTTCCAAAAAGTAAAGGTGTGTCTCATGCACTTATGCAAGGGTGTCCCAGTCAATACATTGCTCTCGGATAATTCCTTTGTATGAGGTGCTTACAAACACAATAAATAGTATGACAGGAAGAAGAGGAGGCAGTAAAGGAAGAGGGGTGCTGGAGAAAAGCAGGAAGTGTCTTAGCATTCTGGCCACACCACAACTAAAACAGAACGCCAGCAGATCCGCCCAGTTTGAGCACATTCCCTTAAAAAAAAAAATGTTACGCAATGCGCAGGCATCCCTGACAGGCCAACATTATCCTTTGAGTTACAATTAATTACCCCCACGTCTGCCTCTTGCATCTAATTTCCATAACTTAAAAGGAGCAACGACCTGCCAGGGGAGACCACAGGTTAGTTAAACATGCCAAACAGCAGGTTCACCACAACACAAGTCCAAGAGACTCATCCGATAAAGGATGACCACAAACAGGGCTCATTTTTCACTGAGTTTACATGTGGTGGCACCGTTGAAGTGCTTTAACGAAACGTCCATCTGTGTCCGGTGCTGATGATTCTTCTGGCGAGGTTGCAGAGTGCTGGTGAGGCTTTTTTCCCTTCCTCCATTATTATTATTTTTTTCTTTGTTCTCCATTGCCTCTCATTTATTATGAGCCAGGGATGAGGGAGATAAAGCGGATGGGGCGTTGAGACAGAGTGAGTGAACATCATTCTGTGATGTTATCTGTATCCCAGAACGCACTGCAAGTGGACGCCTGACATGTTCTATACATCTTTCCACAGGAGCACTCATTAAACAAATACCGCTAGAATATATCTCTCAAGAATTGAATTTTTCCTCTGTGTGCAGGACTCTCTGCTGTACTCTCCTGATCTCTGGGGCTTCACAGAATATAGCCAATGAGGGCTTTGGCTTATCCTGTTGTCAGAATTACTCTGCTGTATGTTTTTATTTGCTGTCAGGGTGACTCAATAGCTCTTTAAAGGGCTCCACATATTATCAGCTGTATAATTTCAATTAATTATATAGGGGACCAAGTCATCTTTGAAGATGGATGTTAATTTTAAAAGAGAATGTTTTGGATGTGACATAACAGGATGCTTCACAACTAAAATGCACATTAATCCCACTGTAATTTATTCTTTATTCTATACTTTTTTTCTTTCTTTCTTTGTCTTTTTTTTTTATATAAATTATAAAAAAGGTCTGACCTCTAGCATTAATTTTACACTGCTGATCAAAAATATTGGGGTCAAAATTATTATAATGTTTTTAATTATTATTTAAATAAAATTAAAGACATTCATATTTTTGTTCAGTAAGGATAAATCACTTTTTTTTGTGATGTTACTTAAGATTTCTATTTCAAACAAATGCCATTCTTTTTTAACTTGTTATTCATCAGAGAATACTGCACACTTTCCACAAACATAATAAGTAACTGATTTCAACAATGATAATGATAATAAATGTTTCTTGAGCAGCTTTTACAATATTGTTATGTATTTTTGCTGCTTAGATGAGCATATGAGGCTTCTTTTAAAATAAATCTTAACGACCCCAAACTTTTGAACTGTAAAATATGTTCATAAATTGATGAACTTGATGAATTAGTGTGCAGTGAAAAATTAAAAAGAAAGAAAGATGATTAATTCTTTAAAGCTAACTGAGACTTGTTATAGCACTTGCACTTATATAATAATTGCTCTTTTTGTTGTTTTTGATTGCTTCCACTGTCGTGATTTGAAATGTAAATGTAATGAAAGTTTATTGCATTATTTAAGTATCATGTTTTGTTGTTAACATGCTGGTGTTTTGTGTTTACATGGATGGCTCTGTGCACCTTCTATATATTAATACATACTTCTGCTTGTGGCGAAGCTACTTGTAATGAGCTGTGATTCTTCACATGTCTTTCTATTTTACCACCTGCATTATTATGGTGGTTTTCAGTATGTTAAGGTACACAACAGATTTTAATACTGTGCATTGTTGAATTTACTGGTTTTCATTCAAATTTTCCTGTTTGTAAATTACAGCTTTATACTGTAAATTAACAATTTTTCACTGTAAATGTGTTTACAGTTTTTCTGTATTTTTTTTTTTTACAAATTTATTCTGGCAACTACAGCTGCCAAAATTATTTTGTAAAAACTACAGAATGTTTTTTTTTTTTTTTTTTTTTTTTTACAGTGTAGGAATATTGCTTGCGATATAAAAAGCATTGTAAACCGTAGTGACATTTCTGATGCATGCTGAAAGGTAAAGACCACTAAAAAGGCCCCGCATCTGAATTTAAACCTGATCTCTTCTAGTATGTCACACTTTCAGAGCAGTGAGTTACACGTCCTTCACGTGAGGGGCTCTGCCGAGTACATATCAAGCCAAACGTGCCATAAATCTCCTTCCTCCAACACATCCATATACAAAACATCCTCTTTTCTCCTCAACCCTTTGCAGAAGGGTCCCACTCACATTTTTTTAAATCCAAAATGTACTTTACAATATAAAAGAGTGTTTGAGTAAGTGGGCGTCTCTCGCCTTGTGCTCCATATGCATCTGTTAAATGACTTGCTGATCTCATTAAATAAAGCTAATGTACTTGTAAAACAGTCGGCGGAAAGAGTACATCATTGTAAGTGTTGGGGGTAGATGGAAGGAAGGAAGGAGAGGAAAGGCTGGGGAGTGGAAGAGAGAGAGAGCGAGAGTGGGGTGAGGTGGTTGCTGGTCAGTGGAGATGTCTCAGGCCCATAAATCTTGGCCTCTTCCTGCCTAGTTATTGTGTATTTCTTTTGGCCAGAGATTGATTGTAGCAGGGGAGAAGATGAATTTGCCCATAGACCTTCTTTTCTTCTTCCCTCTCTCTCTCTCTCTCTCTCTCTTAAGCTCCTGATGCTTGGCCAAGGTGATAATGCTCTCGATTTTTTTCTCTTTTATTTGTCTCTTCCCCTCTCCCTCCCTACCCCCTCCACGTCACCCTGTTCTATCCTGAGATCATTTGTTTTGGATTAGAAACAGTGTGCCGGAAAGGGGAGCCATGGGGAGCTGTACATGGGGGTCACTGGCAGTGGAAGAGAGCGTGGCAGTGTACAGTCGTCCCTGGTGTGATGTGAGTGTGTATCGTGCACATACATGGCACACATATGTAACCACACAACACACAGGCGGCTAAATCAGCTCTGGCTACCTATGCCTGGCTGTGGGCAGATCTGCCATGCTTGATCCTGTGGGACTGCAAATAGACACTCATGCCTGGATGTTCCAGCAGATGCAGACACATCATAATTGAGTGCTTTCTTTGTGCTTTGAGCAGCAGTAGTCACGATCCTCCTTTTGTAGGCACTGCAGTTGAGTGATCTTCTCTCTCTCTTTCCCTGTCCCTTTCTCTGACAGCCTCCTTTAACCTGGAATTATCAGAACATGCTCATACATGCACCCCAAAAAGTGCACTGGTTCAAAAGGAGATCAGAGCTATTGCGCCAGGGGTTTTGTTTTGAGGCCAAGCCTTATCCATGTAAATGTATAATTCCACAGTGAATGCAATATGCTGTAAAATGATGAACAATTAATTTAATTTATTTCTGTGATGGCAAAGCTAAAATTTCAGCAGACACTATTCAAGATTTCAATGTCACTGTCATTTTTATTTTACCAATTTAATATTTTTGTTGGATAAAAGTATTAAAACATATTTAGATTATTAAAATATTATGTATCTATATATCTGTCTGTCTATCTATCTATCTATCTATCTATCTATCTATCTATCTATCTATCTATCTATCTATCTATCTATCTATCTATCTATCTGTCTGTCTGTCTGTTTGTCTGTCTGTCTAATCTGTCTTATACGTTTGAAAAATTTTATTCTCATATAATTAGATATTAATTTAAATGGAAAACAAAGTAATAATGTTATTTTTCCATTATTATTTTTTCTCATAATGGCATTGGCCTCTCTGGGATATCAAACAGAAGGATTGAAAGAAGTCAATCTAAACCTGAGGGTTAAAGTGGACCAGGTCAGTGGACAGACTACAAGGATCTGTCCCACTTTCATCCTGTGCTCAAACAGACCCTTGCACACACAAACAGACACACACGTTTTTGACAGTCGACAGAGAAAACTTTGAAAGTCACGCAAGGCTCACTTTTTCCCTTTTCCTCTCTCTCCCTGGCATTGACCTTTCTGCAACGTTGCCCCGTATTCACTGCTTGTCAGCACATGCTTTGTCCCAAGCCATCCGTCTCTGTCATTCATCACTCCTACCCTGAATCCCCTCCGTCCCATTAGCCCTGGGATGAGGAGAGAGAGGGAGTGAGGTGGATGGTGGGGCACCGGTGAGGCCCATAGCCTGCGGGATCATTAGTGCCCCCTCCTATATCGGATTGTTGGTAAACCGGTGTGCAGAAGAAGACCAGGTGGCCTGTTGTTATTTATAACAAAGGAAACAACACAGCAGAACCATCTGACATCAGGCCCACATGGACCGGCCACGCTGCAAGTGTGTGTGTGCATGTGTATGTTAGAGGTGGAGAGGTTTTCATCACTGAAGGACAGCTAAAAGTGGACCTTCTCTCCTCCCTTTTACCCTCTCTGTTCCCGGTAGACTGAGAGTGGGGGACTTATTGAACAGATGTTGGGTACACCGTCGCCAGGAAGATTGATTATTTTAATTGCCAACACTTTGCTTTTTTGTAGCATCTGAATACTTAATGTCAGGTTTTGAAGGATGTTACACTGCCTGATCTTTATACCCCCAAATCCCTTTTTCTCTCTCTTTCTTTCTCATTTTCATAAACTCTAACTCTTAAAGTGGATTCTGCCTAAGCGCACAAGTGTTTTGGATGGCACTTTGTGGGTGTCCTCTGGGAGTGGGTGAGTGAATACAGGGAGACTCTGGATTATACATGGCGGTCCTCTGTGACATCTGGGTTGTCTCTCTCTCCCAGAGGGCTTGTGTATACCCAGTCTGTTAGTGTCTGTCTTGGATAATTAATTGTTAATGGTGGTGTGCTGTCAGCTGGGAAGTTGATATAAACTCATAGAAGGACCTCTTGGAGGACTCGTTTTTCAGTGTGTGATAGATTCCCATAGAGAGGTGTGTTCTGCTAAATGCCCTATGGAAATAAACAGGGGCATATGCTTGACAGAACCACCCGTCTCTTCATCTCTGGATGGAATACACATGCTGCTCAGGATGGAGGTAATGCTCAGTGTTTTAAAAGTTTGATATCTGTGTAGAGTCTGTGTCCAGCTGACTTCAGCAACAAAACTCACCCATGTTTAAATGCACCTATAGGACTATCTGAAAATACAAGTAATGCAAGTGACCTGATAAAATAATAATAATAATAACAATAATAATAATAATATATATATATTAATAATAATAATAAAGAGCTCATTCATTTAATTATTCAAAATAAACCTAATTTTCTAATGTAGCATTTTATTTTATTTTGAGCCCATGTACATTTTACGGAAAATTGTCGGTGTATGCCGTACGCATACTTAACATAATTTCACATTTGTCTGAATGGATTTCAAAAACATTTCCTCAATTCTTGACTTGAGTGATTGCTAACTGAAAAAAAAGCAATCTAACAATAAATGTTTCTCATAAATAATAACTCATTCTCTCCTGCAACATACCTAAGGGCACTTAAAAAAATATATATATATAACTTCACACAAGGGCGGGAAAAAGGTGTGCAAGTTATTTGATTCAATCGGGCCAGGAACCACATCTAGTACAGAGGAAATGAGGACAGTTGCATTTACTTCATGTATGTGTCATGGCATGCCGTGCCTTACAGAAGAGATTGACCACAATTTTATTTTCTCTGCAGTCGCTGGGCGATGGCACAGGGCAGGTGTGTGTGAGTTTGTCCATACTAGGTGAGTGTGGCATGCGAAGGATTGTCAAAGCTAGGGACATGTGCATTTGCCATCACTCTAGAGTGGGTGGGAGGGGATGAGGGAGTGCACTGGCAATTAATGGCAAGGTGGAATGGCTAGACGCCATTCCAGAGGAAGAAAGAGGAGTCTACGGATAATAAAGTGTCTCTGGCCGGCATTAATCTCCCTCACACTGCAGGCTTGTCATGGCCAGTCGGCCTGTGACTAATACCATGCTTTGCATTTAGTGGTCACAGCACATTGCCAGCATGCTAGCAGGACTTTGCAAAAGTAAAGTAGACATTAACGATTAACCGCGAACCAGTCAAAAAATCTATTTAAATTTTTCAAAAAATGTAATTTATTTTAATCTCGCCTCTGAACAATGCATATTAAAGCAACACCATGTTACTTTTTCTCAAAGTTCTTCCATGTGGTTGATAAGCGCTATTATCTGTCACCAATGTCGTAAATACTGTTACACTATGTTCTACAAATATTATTATTATTATTTTTTTAATGTTACTCCAGAATTAAAAACTACAATGAAAAAAGGAACGGTAGTATGTTAGGCTAGTTTTTGTTTTTGTTTTTTTTGCTCACATAATTTGTATGTATTGTTTGCAAAGGGTGTAATTTGTGTATTTGTGTAACAGAATAAAATGTTGTCCGTATAATCATGTAGCCATAATGTCCATAATAGCCTATACATCGGACATTGTCATAAGTTTATAAGGCTGTAAAGTAACAGAGACTCTTTATTTGAATAATTTTTCAGACGTGAAGAAGTCTGGGGAATTCGTTTTTGGATATCTCATGTTGAAACAGTCATAGTTCCCACGGCGTTAGTTCTGATACTTGCATACGGGTGCATCTAAAAAAATAAATAAAAATAATATCATGGAAAAGTTCTTTATTATTTGCAATTTAATTAAAAAAGATCAATCAAAAAACATTTACAAAACAGAAATGTTCAAGATCTCCAAAGCAGGTTTAATTATGCACTCAATGGGCCCTATCTTGCACCCAGCGCAATTGACTTTGTACACCGACGCATGTGTCATTCCTATTTTGCACCTGCGCAAAGCGCGCTTTTCCCTCCACAGAAGCACGTCGCTAAACTAGTGAATAAACTTGCGCTCCCTAGGCGGTTCAGCGCAAAAAAGGAGGCGTGTTCCGGCGCAAACAATCCCTGGTGCTATTTTGCTGTTCCATTAAACAATTGCACCACTGACCAGAAAAAAACCTAGTCTAAAGTCAGTGGCGCGTTGTGCGTTGTTCATAATGCTATTTTAAGGGCGCATGCTTGACCATAATGTATAGCGTGCACAACGCGCATACACTTTGCTCATGTAATCTACACAGATGCAACAGTTATTTTTGCAAATCATAAATTGTTACACTAAAAAAATATTAACACATGAGATGACGGAAATCATTGTGGTGTGCCACGAAGATGTGAAAAAATAGGGATAAATCTAGCTTACAAATTATTCAGGCTAATTGTAGTAATTAAGGATCAGACCTGTTTGAGGTCATATATGTATATAAGGACATCTGACAAATTGGTTTGTCCGTCAAGAACCAGGAAAAAAAATCGATGAAACAATTGTGGCTATTTCCTCCCACGCCTGTTTAATCGACGCTATTTTGGGTGGGTTTCTCCCATCCCCATACAACACAACTTCTCTGTCTTTCACTGCTCTTACAAGAACATCAGTCTCCTCGGCTGTAAACCGCTCCTGGCGTGCGCCTGGTAAATACGCCATAATAATAGCAATCCATAATGGAACTTGCGCACCTGCTTTTAAGGGAATGTTGGATGACGCTCTGATTGGTTTATTTCACGTTACGCCCAAACCACACCTATGAATAATGAAGCTACTTCAGACCAACCCATTTTAGATTTGCGCCGGGCGCAAGAGCCATTTATCCCACCGGGAAAATAGCAACAGCGCCGAGACCCGCCCACAAACTTACTTGCGCTTTGCTCTTTGACACTTGCGTTTCAGATCGTTAAAATAGGGCCCCATACTTGGTTGGGACTCATTTTGCATGAATTACTGCTTCAGTGCGGCGTGGCATGGAGGCGATCAGCCTATGGCATCCTTCAGCTCCTCTGTATTGCTTATCAGATGTTACTTATCTTCCTCTTCACAATAACCCATAGATTATCTGTGAGGTTCAGGTCTGGTGAGATGGCTGGAAAAATAAAGCACAGTAATATCATGGTCAAAAAACAACTACTTGGAAGTGGTGCCAAAACAAAGTGGTTTTGCTGCAAATTAAATCAGCATCTCCATAAAGCTTGTCAACAGATGGAAGCATAAAGTGCTCCAAAATCTTCTGGTAGATGGCTGCGTTGACTTTGGACTTGATAAAACACAATGGACCAACACTAGCAGACATCACAGCACCCACTGACATCATCACTGACTTTGGAAAATTTGCACTGGACTTTGGATTATGTGCCTCTCCAGTCTTCCCTCAGACTCCAGACCATGATTTCCAAATTAAAGGCTAAATTTACTTTAATGTGAAAAGAGGACTGTGGACCACTGAGCAACAGTCCAGTTATTTTTCTCCTTAACCTATGAGAAATGCTTCTGACTTTTTTTCTGGTTCAGGAGCGGCTTGGTTCAAGGAATGTAAAAGCCGTAGCTCTTTTCCTGAAGACGTCTGGCTGTGGTGACTCTTGATGCGCTGAATCTGGCTTCAGTTCACTCCTTGTGATGCTCTCCCAATTATTGAATCGGCTTTTCCTGACAATCTTCCCAAGGCTGTTGTCAT